>NW_026454492.1:1536-7970 GCF_943734635.1 Anopheles cruzii | reverse complement strand
CGTTCTATAGCTCGCAGATTCTAACCGCTATAAGGTCGAATACAATATTCTGTAAATGCAGCATACGATATAGTCTCGTATTTCTAAAAATCCCACCGTCCGATATTCCACCCTGGCCTCCAATGTCCACGTATAAGAAGTTTTAATCTGCATCAACCAAAGCCAGCATAACAATGCTGTAGAACTGTTTGTAGTTGAAGTACTGGGAACCGGAATTCTTTGGGGCTACAATAGATATATGCTTCCCATCTATTGCACCAACAGCATGAGAAAAACCCCCACGTTACTCGAACTGTTCCACAATTTGTAGCCACTCTGCTAGAAGGTAGCTGGAAATAAAATGATAAAAATATGTAAGTTAGTGCACTCTGTCAACTTTCTATAGCCGCACCCAAATTTTACACACTTCGCCGTGTTTGTATATTTTGAACGTATTTTTTGAATAATGACAACTTCAGTGTGATTGTTTTGGTAAAAAATCAAGTAATATTGCTTGCTTTTGATAGTGTGTGTGCAGCATTTGTCAAAAATATTTGTCAATTTCGGAACTGTCAACTTTCTATAGCCGCAGTTTGTGTTTTGCTTCCAAGAGTAGCTTTCCTAACACGTTTTGCAAGTGAATTACTTAAATATGCCAAAAGGAAGTGTTCTAAGTGAGAAAGAAAAAGGATTGATCGAGGCATACAGACTGGAGGGTGTTCCTATTCGAGAAATGGCTCGAAGAATAAAGAGGTCCGATAAAGTGATCCGGAATTATTTAAAGGATCCTGAACAGTATGCAACTGTGCAGCGTACTCCGAAAAAATCCAAGATGCCGATGATAACCCAGCGGAACATTGTTAAATTGGCGTCAAATTCGACAATATCACTATCAAAAATCAAATCTACACTGGATCTGCCAGTGAGCAGGGAAGCTATTCGCAAGGTTTTGCAAAACAGTCCGAATGTAACTCGAGCAAAAATGACCAAGGCACCAAATCTAAGCCTACTACACCAACAAAAACGTGCGAACGAATTTGCGAAACAGAACATGCCACGTCGTTGCGACATGGTATGTTTGGGTTTTCTTCTGCTTTTTGAAGAGCATATGTTGTATCAAAAGAACCAATTGCGTTTCGTTATTGTAGGTGATCTTTTCTGATGAAAAAATGCAATAAAAAAAAACATTTGCTTTATTTTCAGATTGGACTAGCGCGACCAACATCACACTCCCACAGTGCAAAGGCAATGCAATCGACGGTCACATCACAAGTTCCCTGTTCTTCACAGAACAGCTCTCCGGTCTCTGCCTCTGCTGGCCATTTTTCTGTCGGTATCACTCCTGATCTCTCGAACAACATCTCAAATAACCCATCGACAGATTTATTTACTCACTTACTTAATTATCCGGCTACAACCGCCGAGTGGTCTTTGCCTGATTCAGGGAACCATTCCACCACTCGCGGTCGAGAGCCGACAGATTTATTTGCTTCATTCAATGAGGACCTATCCAATGATCCTCACAGCTCGCAAAATACCGATTCAAATTTGCTTCCACCTGTTTTGACACACCGTGCTCCCACTCTCCCTGTTGCGGCTTTGCTGCAGGCGCTGGTCGATACAATGAATCGACACATGCAGCTGGCTTCATCCGGAATCGCTATCCGTATAGCTAGCTGGATAGATAATTTCGATAGTCGACACCAAAATTTGGCTATCGGAAAACTATACCAAGCAATGCATAGTATCGAAACGGAGATTAACGAACGCAATGAAACAACGACGTAGCAGTAGGATAAGTTAATACAAATAGTAGGAGATCCATCGTTCTTTTATTCAAACCATTAGATTGAACTTTTTCGAATTAAAGCATTTAATTACAAGATCACTAACACTGATCACTTCCTATTTGTTAACAACGTTTAAAGTTCTTACCTTTACGCAACCGTATAGCGCTTCCACTAATGCGTTACATACATCTGGCACGATCGTCCCGATCTGTGCCCATCCTGTTTTTACCTACAAACCAATTACCGACCGACTTGTCGTCGCCTATCTTTTCGCGACGTGTAACAAGCTGCACGGCTGCATGGCAGACGCCGTCCGGGATTTCCCCGAGGCATAGTTCGAAGCACAAGGTTACAGATTCCTGTACAAACCAATGTATTTTAGCAGAGAATAAACCAGCTTGATTCCAAGCATTGCAGGATCCAATGTTTTCTTCGTGATCACTCCCAGTATTATATGAATCCGGATGTTCGGGAAGCAACGTGAATTAGTGTGCCTTTTTCGTAAACTGCTCATATTCCATTTCCTACATTGTCTGCATTTATCGCCTTCATAATCCTGATCGTTGTAATGTTCATCTCTTTCATCAGCTCTTTTTGGCTAACAATGATCCTGGATATGCGCTCCTGGTGCCGGACGATTGGCCTTTTTTACTCTGCTCAATCCCATCGTGCTGGTACAGCAACAAAATCTCAAAAATAGAAGAAATTATTCATAAACCAACTTACCTCTTTGATTTCTATTTTCTCGGGTCAAAAACACGAATGTGAACACGCGTGACATTTCGCTATAACCTTTTTTGTATTTTAAGCCTTCCAAACAAACTGTAAACGATTTGGCGCAATTAATAAATAAATTAATTTTATGCTCGGATTTACAGTTCGTCAGGCCCTCCAGTTACACGTTGCTTTTGCGCTAGGTTTTACGCTTCGCCTGGCACTAGCTTATCGATAAATGAAACATCGATATTTATATTTATAAGACCTCGGCCATTCTGAGCCGTTATCGAAAGAAGGGACGATATTTGAATACTTCCAAAAGCTTAAGTTTTCTGGAAATATTTGGCTTACATTTGGTTTTCAAAGGGAGAACCTGAAACAATAAAAGGGGTCAAAGCGATTTCGATTCAAATCGAAAGCAGCCCTAACCGTAAATCATAGAATCGTTTTGAATTATATGATCGAAATGAGTGCCCTCAGTGCCACTCAAACTACCTCAGGAAGAGGATCTCAGGAGCGCCGTTGTTTACGAATTTTCGACGCCCAGGAGCTGTCAAAAATCGACCGATCGTCAAAAGGCAGACACCTTTGAAGCAATCTTTCTTTAATAAACAGTGCAAAGTGGACGCATTTACAGAATCGCTTAAATAAACGAGTGCAATTAAAATGGAGTCTTCGGCATTGTTTAAGCAAGAGGATGGTGTTGAGTAAGTTGGTGTTCAATAGTGATTAAAAGGTATGATAGCGAATTATTTTCCAGAAGCGCAAAAATATGTAGACGGTGTATGTCACTGGTGATGCTTTGGAAGCTCTAACGCGCGACGAATCCGGACAGTTTACCGGTCTGCAGGTAGCAAAAATTGTAGCAACAGACATCTCACTTTGTTCCACAAGAAAAAATGGTCTATGAGTATGTTATTTTTACAGATTGAATTCTCTCCTGGAATTCCATCGTATTTGTGCACGATGTGCGGATCGCGTTTGAAAAAGATGGATTTGTTAAGTTGGCGTAGCAATGAAAATAATGGTGTAGTCGATAAATTTATCGAACAGCAGAACACAGCGAAGAACGAGTCAGAAATCGCTCAAGACCATTTCACCCACTCTGCCGAACAAACGATCGGCACAGAATTGTCGATTAAAACTGAAGTTACCTCACCGGATGCAGTGAAGGATTTGCACTTGAATCAGAAGTGTTGTACTGTTCATCAAGCGAATATGACATATGAATGTTGTGGCAAAATACCTGATGATTTATTCGAGGCAGAAGAAAATCCAATTGCAATCAAATCAGAGTACGAAGAGGTCGATGAGCAACATCAGCTGCAAACAACGAGTGATGTTCTGGATAACCCAAACAGCCATCGGAAAAAACAAAAGCACCAATGCCCTCATTGTTCATCAATGTTCGCGGACTTTTACAAATTGAAAATCCACATCCGCAGTCACACTGGTGAAAGGCCATACCAGTGTAAAGTCTGTGAGAAGGCATTCCATTCATCACAGAAACTAGCACAACATTCGAAAATTCATAATAAGGACCAACACCATCAGTGTCCTCACTGTCCGTCAATGTTCGCACAGTCATCTAAGCTAAAGAATCATATCCGCACTCACACTGGCGAAAAGCCATACCAGTGTAAAATCTGTGAGAAGGCCTTTTATTCAACATACAATCTAGCAAAACATTTGAAAATTCACAATGAGGACCTACATTATCAGTGCCCACAATGTTCATCAATGTTCGTAAAGTTATCTTATCTAAAGATTCATATCCGCACTCATACCGGCGAAAGGCCTTTTGTCTGTAAAATCTGTGACAAAGCGTTCATATCACATAGCAGACTGAGACGACATTTGGTAATTCACAAAAAGGACCAACACCATCAGTGTCCTCACTGTCCGTCAATGTTCGCACAGTCATCTAAGCTAAAGAATCATATCCGCACTCACACTGGCGAAAAGCCATTCAAGTGTAATGTCTGTGACAAAGCTTTCCATTCATCAGGCAGTCTGGCAGCACATTCGAAAACTCACAATGAGGACCCACAGTATCAGTGTCCTCATTGTTCAGCAATGTTCGCACGGTCCTCTAATCTAAAGGTTCATATCCGCACACATACCGACGAAAGACCGTACAAGTGTAAAGTCTGTGACAAAGCGTTCAGGACATTACGCACTCTGGCATGCCATTCGAAAACTCACAATAAGGACCAACATCGGTGTCCTCATTGTTCATCAATGTTCGCGCTGCCATCTAGCCTAAAGATTCACATTCGCACTCACACTGGCGAAAAGCCATTCAAGTGTAAAGTCTGTGACAAAGCGTACAGATCACCAAACAGTCTAGTATATTGTTCCAGAAAGCACGAGATGGGTGAATTCATTAATTCTTTCGTTGTTGTAAAAAAAACATGAAATTAAATTCAAGTTTGGTTTAGAATAAGTTTGAGTTTTGCATCTTTGAAAACTAAAATGTATGAATTCGGCGATAGCAGTAGCAAAAGTTCACAATCTGCAACGATCAGCCCAATAAAATAAATTTTCTTCAGAAACTAGCATTTGAATTAAATAAGAAATGTTTAAATCAACATCAAAAAGGCTTAGCGGGTTGCTTCATTGTCTGTTATTCTCATGACATGACCAGCCTATCGGATGCTGGTGAGCCATATACGCGACATTAGAGTAAGATCTTGCTATTGTAGCGACCCAGTCATGCTTGATGGCAATCTACCGATTCATCGGCCGTCGAGGTTGGCCTTCGTAGATTTTCGCGGACAACGGGACGAACCTACAAGGGGCCAGCCAGGAGATAGCAAATACGGTGCGCGAGATCGGTGCGGACTGCGGATGAGATGACCAACGCCCGGACCCGATGGACGTTCAACCCGCCCACTGCTCCACACATGGGTGGTGTGTGGGAACATCTAGTTCGCTCTGTGAAAGAAGTGTTCACAGTTATGGACGACGGGAAGCAGCTGACCGAAGAGATCCTGCAGACAGCACTGGTAGAAGCCGATATATTACTCCCAGCAGTCGGAAGATGCCGAAGCCCTCACCCAAAATCATTTCCTACGTGGGGTGTTACCAAATCAGCATAATGGGATCCTCCCTGCCCCACCCCACGACGTAGCCCTTCGCGACACTTGCCAGCGTTCTCAACAATTGCGACGGGCTCTGTGGAAACGTTGGATCCGGGATTATGTTCCAACTCTGAACATAATGAGCAAATGGTTTAGCGAAACCAGACCTCTCCAGACGGGAGAACTTGTGTTTCTAGTTGAAGCAGAAAAGAGGAAATGTTGGGTACGAGGAATAGTGAAAGAAGTGATTGAGTCTAAGGATGGTCGTATCACGCAAGCCTGGGTGCGTACAGGTAAGACAGGTAGATTCAGAAGAGAGGTTGTGAAATTAGCCAGACTCGAAATGTCTGATGGTAACTCTGTCCCGATAACCGACTTCGGAACAGAGTTACGGGCCTGGGAATGTTGGAACGAGAATAAAACAAAACTTGTTAAGGGAAATTTAGGAGCCAGAGTGCAAAAGGCACGTAAAGCAGAAAACCGAGCACAGGCGCGCGAAGCAGCGATCAGAACATGTTGGGACTTGTATCGGAAACGTTATTCAGGTGGTCGAACATAGTAGACATCGACAGTTAGAGAGTTCAATTGCAATCAAGAAGTGAAACGAGATTAAGTCCGGAAAAAAAGTTTTTGAAAGCATGCTTGATTCGGAACTACGAATCGAAGCCGATAAGCGAAAAATATTTCTTGGGACTCGCTGTTTTGCAACATCGAACAAGCTGAAGCAGGCATTTTAGACCACGACGGCTTCCCTTTACTAAATGGATGACCTGTGTTCTGTTTTTCCTGTGTTCTGTTTAAATTGCCATCTATTTAAATTTCCTCTTTTAGAACCCTGAGCAATCAATAAGATTGATAGAGCAGG
>NW_026454492.1:0-1036 GCF_943734635.1 Anopheles cruzii | reverse complement strand
TATTGTATTCGACCTTATAGCGGTTAGAATCTGCGAGCTATAGAACGCAATTTCAATTAACGGCATTCGCGAGCTCGATTGCCGGTAGAAGATACATTTGGGATCTTTGCGAACCGTTTAAAATAGCTTAGGGACCCATAAATTTACCGATAGAAGTAACTCGAAAAATCATCTTAGCTGCAGTATACTTGCATAATTTTCTACGCAAAAGAATACCAAAACGAACAGAACCCACGCAAAGTAGAAATTTAGATCATGAACAAGCAATGCCGTTACCAAGCTTAGTCGCGATAGCCCAAAGACCATCGGAACAGATTGCATCAATACATAATCAAATCGCTAACTGTCTTTATAATAATAATATATGAAATAATAAATAAACTTACTCTTATAATTAAATGTAAACTTATAGCGCTTTTAATGAAATATATTACTTACTGTGTCCGTTGTCTGCACCACATCCGAAGATTCGGTTACGAACAGCATCGACTCGTAGGCGAACCAACGTGGCCTATAAATTTCGTCGTGTCCTAGGAAAGAATGTGCTATTTTAAGGAATATGCTGTATGAGAATACAAATGTTCAGCGTCATACCTGACCCCGTCACCTGGCTCTTTTTAACTCTTGCCCTATAGACTCGAAAGTTGGCCAACAGGGCTCTCCAGTTATTCTTAGCATCAATCACGCTTAGGGCCAATTCTTGTGATATTGTTATCCATGCCGATTCGTTCCTGTTCATGTTTCTGCAGTATTTGGAAGTTTTGCACCACAGCTCAGGATAGAGTTTCACCAGCTCTATCAATTTTAATGATTGCTCAGGGTTCTGAAAAAGGAAATTTAAATAGATGGCAATTTAAACAGAACACAGGAAAACATAACAACATACAGTACAACCGAACCACAGAAAAGGAAAACATGTGGATACTCATTCATTCTGGACCCAAACATTTGTATGCTTCTTTACATCGATTTTATGAAGAATTTGTTTTCCATTTTATTAAGAAAGTGATTATGAAGATGTTTTTAAATAATATAT
>NW_026454491.1:0-7976 GCF_943734635.1 Anopheles cruzii | reverse complement strand
AGCCGCAGCACGTGCCTTGATTATTTATGAGAATGCGCGCGTTCCACGAAGCTAAGAAGTGTGTCTGTGTGTGTCTGTGTGTGTGTTTGTGTGGGTTTCGAAGGACCCTTTCTCCCCGCGTTCACCTATCGATGGTTCTCGGCAAATCGGCAAATCGGCAGGCGAAAAGGAAGCGAGAAAAACCTCGGAGGCACGCATAACACCGCCCCACAGGCTGGCGCTTTCCAAGGGAACTAGGACCTTTTGTTGGGCCACCAATTTGCGCCCTCGGGCCCAGAACGAGGTGCTACTTGTTGTTGTTCTTGTTGTTGCTGCTGCTGCCGTCGACAGGTTGTCGACAGGTTGTGCTCGGCGCACTTTCCGGCCAAGATTTGACTTCCCGCCATTTTTCTTGCGTTTGCTCACCCTCCGCTCCGTTGCTCCGTAGACGTTTCCCGGTGGCAGCACCCCAAGGTAGCGCTTCAGGGCGACTGTCGTCGTCCTGGTGTCTTGGGCGAGGTTGTGAATCGAATTTTCATCATTATTCATACAACTTTACCGGTGCTACTTGTGGCTGGCGGGCCGGCTTCTGTTTCGGTGAAGCAAAATTAGCCACTCAACCGAGTGTTCCATCCAGCCTCGGGACAAGTACGGAACACGATCGGAGTTCCGTTCCGCTTCGCACCTTCGGATGGCGGGTTCGTGTGCTGGCTTCCTCCCGGAAAAGCCGTCCGCCGTCGATGTGCAAATAAAGTGTGGCACTAAAAGCGGTCGTCAGAGCGTGGGCTACTTTTTCCATTGGGTGCCATTCATTCACTTTATCCTCTCGTCCACCCCGTGTTGTGGCCGCGTGCCAGCAAATTATGATGCGAGCGAAACCCGGCGAAAGACGTCGTAAAACGCGGAGCCATATTTATATACGACGGGATAATAAAGCAATTTAAATGTGATGACGGCCGGCAGGTCTCGAGGCTCGAGAGACTCTCGGCCGCGTGCGCGTCGTTGGGAAAAAAGCTTTTCCCGGGGAACGAGTGATGTACCGTGGGGAGCGTTTGGGGGGAGTGATACAAATTTTCACCTGACTCGCGGCAGCGGCGGTGGCGACTCCCTCGGTACGCTGCGGGCGGGGTTTCCATCTGGCGTTCGGCTGTCGCTAACGGCGGTTCCGGCCAATCGAGCCATCGCCTCTACGTCAATATGATGATGGGGAGAGTGCCTTATTTTCATCATCATCATCATCAGCATCAACAGCCTCTCGTAATCTGCGTTTTGGAGAGCCGCCCACATAAAGCCACGTGGGGAAGCCAAAACCCCCCAAGCACGTGGATCACTAAGTCTTGAAGATGACTACTTAATTAACTATTATGTATTCTCATGACATGACCAGCCCACCGAAGAGCTTGGCGAGGCGTATACACTAAACGGCAATGAGGTACAATATACAGTGCTTACAGCTCCAGCCGTTGTACCGGTTTTTCCAGTGTTCCTGTTCCATCAGTTTTGGACAGAGTCCGCGTCGCAAACGTGTTTGTGTGTTCTGGGATTATAAAGGTACTGTAACAGCTCGCTCAATCCCCATGTACGCCTAAGCTACATCGAAGAGCATTCGATCTCGAATGTCTATGTTATCAGCATGAGCCAGGATCTGGCTGGAATTGAAGTAGATGATCCCAGGGATCTCTACTCAAGGGATTGGAGAGCTTGCCTTCTACCTTTAGCTTTATGAGCAACGTTACTGCCCATGGTCATTCTGACAAGCCTGGTAAGTTGGCCGTATGGTGAAGATCTGATCGGTGGTAGACTTTCCTCTCCGGAACCCTTCGTGATAGTCACCAACTATCTCATAAACGTAAGGAACTAACCGAGAAACAACTCTCAACAGACCGTTTGACTGATCTTCGAAGACCCTTTAAGGCACTTCACCGTCCAAAACTCCAAGGCTTCCAAGTGCGAAAATGCTCCAAACAAACACAACCCCGCGTAAACTGCGGCCAGGTAAACTGAAAGTCGCCCCCGGGCCAACGATTACGGGGCAGTGCGCCGAAAAGGAAAGTGAATCCGCGGCCGCGACTACCACGCGATGGCGCAACAATTTTCGGGTCCCGCAAAAACCCGGCCCCGGGTCCCGCTCCAGCCGACCGCCGCTGAACGAATATTTGCCCAGCCCAAAGGGCGAGGGCCACTTGATGCTGAGTTTTCATCCCAACTCAGGGCAGTTCACCCGGGGGCTCATCAAACATCCGAAAGAGAGAGAGAGAGAGAGTAAATCGGGCGAAAAACCAACACATCGGCAGCCGGCAGCCGGATTGCAGTCTGCGGCCGCAGTGGAAAATGGTAATAAAATAATAAAAAAGGAAATCAGCCAACGCGACGTCCTCTCGGAGTCGGAGGTCCACCCGTCTGGTCCGAGCAACTCGTTTGTTATTTTATTTTCCACGTCGACAGCCGTCGCTGACACACGAGGGCCAGAGCGTAGTGGTAGTAATAGTCATAATCATTATTATGATTATTATAATGTAATCGTAAATGGCACTGCAGCCAGAAACTGCTCGAAACTGCCAAACTGACGGCTGGTCGGTCGCGGCAGACGACTCGCTGATGGACCGGGGACCACTCCAAAACACGCAACAACAAAAATGAAGGAACAATCTGCATCCAAGCCCCGTCCACCGGGGGTTCGCACTGGAGGAAAATGAAAAAGGACAATGGAGAAAAAACACGGGAGGAAAACACTGAACACTACTGGACCAACCAACTCCGAAGTGTACCGGTGGCCAGGGCAGAGAGGCTTGGCGGAGCGCATTCGGAGGGCCGTTAAAAATAGTTTTTCGCGCAAATAAAATCCCTCCCGCCGGGGTGCGTTTTTCCGACCCGCATTTTCTTTCCTCCCGAATTTATTTATTTGTCAAATAAAGCGCAAATACGGAAACAAAAAAATCGGCCACGGCACACGGTGCGCTCTCGGCGTAGGTTTAGTGGCCAGTGGGGTCCTTTTTTTTGCTCATCGCATGTTTTGCGAGTAGGTTCCGTGTTTCCCTTCCACTGTCCCACGTTTGGTTTTTGCCCGGTGCAAAAATGCATCGCACTTGCAGCAGGTGATCCATTTTCGCACTAATTTATTCCGGTTTAATGCTGCGGACTGGCTTTTTGTCCTAGTTTTTCCTCATCCCAGCATTTTCCGGGCGGCCGGACTTGCCTAATGCATTTGTCAATCCGCATTTTTGTGGGGGGCCTTTTTCTTTCTTTCACCACTCGCCCTTAAAAGGTACACGCGGCGATGTGTGTTACAACGTGGGATCGTGAGCCCAGAAGATTCGTGTTGGAGAACGTCCTTTATTTCGTAAAGTTAAGTTTAGTTTTTGAAAAAGGTCAATATTACCCTGAAGCTGCTCTTTTCGAGGCCTAAAAAGTCATCTAATCCCCGGACTAGGATCGAATCCCACACAGACACGAGCCATTTTTGGGTTGTGGACTTATTGACCCACGAGGTGCACTTTCCGCGACTCGACCAACGCGACAGTCCCGTTTCGGTATTTGGTAATCATGCGTGAAAGAGCTGAACTGGATTCCCGGACCCCTCGGGTTTTGGGGCCCGTTTTTTCCGGGGTCCTCTTTCGGGCGGATTATCCACTGGTGGCTTTTTTCCACCCAATTGGTCGCTTTTACACGTCGGGCAACGCCGGCCGGGCTTTGGGAAACCCGATTAGGAATGCTTCGGCGGGGCTTCTCTGCCGCAGGACGTGCAGGAGCAATTAGTTTTCAATTTCGCCAATCGCCACAGCGAAAGTGCCATTTGCAGCGTTCGATGCGTCAATTTCCATCATTTACATCACCCGGAGAAGCGAGTTTGATGGCATTTTTTTTCTTTCAATAGAGTACAGCAATTGCAGAGTCGCTTTTAGTGTAAATTCCATCAACAAACTAATCAATCAACGGAGCAGCGTGTCGATTGCGAAGGCGATCGTGCTCGCGGTCGGGCTGAGCCTTTCAGAGCTCTCTGAATGCACTGCCCTGAATGGGTCAATGTTCCTGAATGTGATCCTTCGGCAAACTGTTGCTCAATCTCTCTCTCTCTCCCTGTCTCGCTCTCCAGCTCCAGTGGTTGGCCGAGAAGTTCAAACGCCGCCGCCGCTGCCACCGGGTGGAGTATTTTTGCAATTTTTATGGTTTTATCTTCCCCGAAGACGACGCTGGTTATGCGCAAGGATATACCTTTCGAGCCGTCCCTTTTTCCGTGCGTCCCTTGCCTTACCGGAATAGCGGAATTTCGCGGGCTGCGCTCCGCATCCGCCCGTTCTCGTTGTTACATTCAAAAGTTTTTCACCTTCCACCCACCCAAGGATTACCCGGTACTCGGGAGGGGGGTCCTTTTTGCTGCGGCCGCATCCTTTTCACTGGCGGCCGCATCCTGACTTACCGGCCGGTCGAAGGCAGGCAAAACCAGAAGGCATTCGAAGGGCCGGCTGCCGCCGCTCCGGAAATTCCAACTTCCAACAGAATGGCACGGCAAAAAAACGGGCTGCAACGAAATGTTAAGCTGGAAATAAACAGCGACGAACGGCCTCACGTCCACGCCCGGTGTGCGCTTCCCCCCCAGAAGGGCACCCTGGCACGCGGGCAGGATTAGAGAGGTCGGGTTTCTTTCCCTGCTGCTGCTGCTGCTTCAGTAATCCAATAGATCGGGATCGTCGGCACGTCGGCCGGGCCAGGTCTTCAATAAATTCTTCAAAGTAGGAACCACCGGCGGGCAACGCAAAAAGGGGTTCCCACGGATTGGGATAATGTTGGGATGTGGGAAGAATTGCGCAGCCCCGCAGCTAGTGGATTTCCGAGGGCAGTCTGGAGTTCCAGAGAGTCTGCGAAAGAATTATTGCCTGCGCCTGTGGTGTCTGAGAGCAACGTCTCCCGCCGGCTCTAGAGCCACTCCGGTGGGAGTTGAGAATGCGCCATAGCGCCATATTGCGCCACGAGTAGCTGGCGGGCCGGCGGAAGTTGGGAGGACGAAGACACCATTATCATTAGCCCGAAACACGCCCGAGCTGGAGATCCCTTGGCTCGCGAAAGAGTGTCTTGCGAGCAAACACACCCGTAGTAGACGACGAGTGGCCCAATCTCAGTGCCAAAGTACTCCAACCACCAGGACCAGTGCCAGGAACCCCCGCGAGGGCCGAAAAACGCGAACTCCCGCAGCAGCACCAGCATCAGCAGCTGCTGCTGCAGCCAAATACTGGATCGAACGACTAATGCAACTGGTGCCGGTGCATCCTGGATCGCCGCAGGAAGGCAGGCTGTGTGTGTGTGTGTGTGTGTGTGGGACGCTATTTGAAAGAAACTTCTGGCCACGTTCCCGAGGCTACGACGGCGTCTTGCGATGAGTCTTTTGTGTCGGTGGTGGCCCAGTGAGAAAACTGCAGCTGGCACACCGCATGACACTCGAGCTTCGCCGATGTTTCGCCCCTTCCTTGGACCATCCTTCAGCCTCCGCTGTGGCACCCAGAGGCGAGACTTCCGGCCAGAGGCAGCGGATCTTAAAGCCCTTTCACGCAGTAGTGGCGCACTAAAGGCGAAACTAGAGAATGGCGCCAGCGGAAGGAGTCGTTGCTTTTCGAGAAGGATTCCCGAGGCGGACCCCTTTGCAGACACACGCCCGAACCGGGGACCGAAAATCATCCACCAAACACACACACACACACAGCTAGACGCAGGCACGCAACTCGGCGTCGGACCGGACGCCGAGACGCTCCGTGTCTGGTGCAGCACACGCCCCAAGCTTTTCGCTCCATAAAAGTGACACGGGCACCCCGACCAAAGCGAAAGGATTTCGCATTTTGTTTTCGAGTGTATGATAATAATTGGCGCACAAGAGAGCGAGCGAGAGAGAGCGGTCGAACGGGCACTGGGTTGCAATAACACTGATAAACTTGCGCATTGTTTGTGTCTGTGTGCCGTGGTCCGGAAAAAAGGATAAGCGCATCTCCTAACGAGCAGCAGCGGCAACAGCGGACGAGCGTCGGGTGTCGTGATTTGGCATCGCCCCGAACTTCAACATCATCCGCTCGCCAGTCACCGGCGGTCGCAGATGTTGCTGCCCCGTGTTCCCCGTGTGTGTGGTGCACCTCTCTTCACGATCAAGGATTTAATTAAATACATGTACCAGCCCGGTCCGGGAGCTCGGTCGGTCGGAGCCTTGAGATGCCCGCCTGGTCTCGGTTACCGATTGCGATCCGACGGTGTGCCGCTCGTTCCGTCCAAGGTGCGAGAACTGCGGATCCGTTGGCACATCCTTTCGGTGGCCGAAAACTTTCCTTTCCACCCCGAAGTTATCAATTTCATACGATTCCTGCCTCTGCCAGTCTCTGCCCTCGGCCGGTGTCAATGCAGCCGAGCGCACCTTCTGCGAATGGTCCGAGTTTTCCCATTTTCCCGGACACCCGTCGTAGTCCGTAGTAGTTCGTCTACGATAATGAACTTCGGCCCCGGGGAAGATGGGATGCTTCTCGGGGCTCACAACCTCGTTAGGGCAGTCATTAGGGCTTATCGATGGGGAACGATTATGACGCACTCACACACACACACACACACACACACGAAGTGCGCCACAGATAACGTGGTGTATTATTTGGTCATTAATCGGAATGGAAATCGGTGAGCGGGAGGTCTTTTTCTTTCGGTTGCCATTTCGGTTTTTTTTATGGCCGAGAATGAAAACCAGGAAGCCATTTCGAGCGAACTTACTGCGCTTTTGGTAGTGGCAGAGGCGAGAAAAATGTCTGTCCAATACGTGGATCAATGAGTCAATGAGTGATAAAATGAGTCAATGAGTGATGAATGATGGTGCGCCTTTCAATGATCATGGCGGTTTCAATAATCTTTTCCAATTCTGTGGCATTTAAAGGTTCCTTTTCATTTCACTTGGCGGGCTGCGGACTCCAGATCATCAACACGTTGTTGACTGTCGCGTGAATGGTAAAAGTAGCATCAATTCTTCGTAAGAAGATGTTCGTTTCGGTTTGCACTAACAGATCAATACTGATAGCACCGAGCTTGCTTCCGACCTTATTGACCCATGTGCCGAAACAGACTCTAACCTCTCACTAAGCCACATTTTTTGTCATTCGCTCTTCGGCTAAACAACGTTCAGGGTCCTGATGGGTCCTCAAATGGGGCCCATGTACGTCCAAAGAAAAAAAAAACGCAGCAAATCAGCAACCGTCGGCCGAAAAGCGTCTTCTGGTGGGCCTCTAAACTCTGCCAACGACACGCTCCTCGCTAATCAGCTGTAATCGTTCCGGGAAAACCCCCAGTGACGACGACGACGACGAACGGCGAGGCCCGGAAGAAGCGAACCAATAAGTTATCTCGGCCACAATTTGGTGGATTTATTTTCCACCTCATCGGGCGCCCGGGCGGAGGACAAGAAACCGATACCCCGAGCGACCGACCGACCGACCGCCCGACCGACCGTCGGGGAATCCTTAATTCCACCGCTCGATTACCGCTGAAGCGAAGAACGCAACGTTTTCGTGGCCTCAGTGTCTTCGTCCTGCTCGGTGCGGCGGGCGATCCTTTAGGAGTTTCGAGAGCCGGCAGGAACAAAGGCGAGCAAGAAACAAGCGAAACCGAAGGACGAAAAACGCACACACAGTGCCACACACCGGCCCACACTTTGAAGATCCTCCGGGGCTGACCTCGCGCACTTGCGAACGCGAGGACAACGCGTCCACCGGGGGCGGGCGGGCGGCCAAGTAAAACCACAGGCGGTATCACGTGACGAGAAGCACATCAAGTATCCTCGAGATAAACCGACCTCCTGCTGCTCCCGGCCCGGGCCCGGGCCCGGCCCCATTATCGTCCTTGCTCGATCCCATCAGCGGCAGCATCATCATCGTCGTCGTCGTCGTCCCGGGACGTCGGAGTGAAGGACAGCGGAGCGAACGAAAGGGAAGACCGAAAAAAAAACATCAAGCCAAACTCATCAATCGTTCCGAAAACGATGC
>NW_026454490.1:0-7977 GCF_943734635.1 Anopheles cruzii | reverse complement strand
CCCGTGGGTATGCAGAGTACAGATCTGGAATGGCCAACTGCTCTTAGTGGCAACCCTTCCGGCGATGGGTTCCTTTCCACGATTCTCACTCTCTCTGTTGGTTCTTCCCTCCAATCCGTCGGGAGGCAATCGAGCATTTACTTAAGGCCACTTCGGGGTGTAATGTATCGGTGTTGGCAGCGAGAATCGCGGCTTGACGTTTCCATTTCTGGGGAGAAAGAAATTTTCATAATTTCAATTAAATATTTAATAACATGTAAAATAAATTAGTGCAATATTTACCCGAGCCAAATGCTCGCGCTCGTCTGCAACCCTTCCGCGCCGGGATGGCCGGGATGCACACGGGAGTTCCTCGAGCGCGACGATCGGCGGCGACGACGACGACGACGACGACGACGTAAAGCCAGGGACCCCTGAGGCCGGGCATCGAGCATATCCGTTGATCAATTCAATGTAAATGGCGAGATAAGTTTAATAGCTTTTAATGTTAGCATGAAAACTCATAAACAAATGCTTTTCTCACCTTTACCTACTCTCGCCCTCCATCGGTCGGTCGGTCGATTGACTTGAATTTCAGTGCCCGGGGCCACCGTCCCTCACGGGAAGGGCCTTCCTCTCGAGGGCTTCCAGAGGTGTTTTACGGCGAAGTACGGAGCCATCGTTTTACAGCTTTCCACCAGGCTCACCGTTAACGGGCTCGGCGCCAGTGCCAGTGCTAAACCTTTTCCGGTCCGGAATCCGGTTTTGAGTGTTTTTCTGTAACCGGAATTAAACGGAAATGTTCAGGGCACCTGCTTGGCATCTTAGGGTGGGCTGTAAATATGCAGACGCAGTAAAGTTTTGGCTCTTTTATGTCGCTGATTAACGCGCATCATTTTTGCGCCACAGTCACCACGGAATAACACTGATTATAAATGACTGACACCACCCGCCCGCGAGCGCCCCGGGGGGGCTTATAATCCCGGGGCCAGCATACATTGGGTTTTAACATCACCCGGCGCAGCCCATTACTACCGGAGCATCATGAGAGTGCGAGAAAAGGCACTCAGCCATTTTACGCGTTTTATGAACGTTTTCTTCACCGCCACATAACTGGGGCGCTGCTATAAAATTAGACTAAAAGTTGGGTCTGAAGAAAACCTCGAACCAAGCCCACATCCATTCTGTCCATTTTAGGAATGTTCCAAGCAAGCGCAATCGATGTCGAGTGGTTATCATTCTGCACGGTGCGTGATCGAGATCAGCTAGCTGGCGACCCAAGGCTAATGTTTATTGAACACTGCCGACTGCACATTCGTTCCATTCTAAGCACATAAAACAATTACGCTGCGCTGCGATGTTTTGTTTACCATTAGCAATCAATCAGCACCGATTACACACACCGATCGATCCGGGGCCGGCCATCATCAGGATGATAAAGACCCTCCCAGACCGGTTATCAGCTCGAATGGAGGCTTAATTGAGCAAACACCAAATAGACGTACGCCTGGTGGCTGGCCGCAGTCGAGTATATTATAAATCCCTTCATTTGCGCGAGGGCCTCGTTTGCGGAATTTTACGCCAGCCTTGCGCGCGCTTGCGTAAACATCGGCGACGCTGTTTGCATTAAGATTTCTGGGCCGGCGCGACTCTGCATTTATCGGACCGGGTGGGTCCAGTGCGACTCCTTGGGCGCACCCGTGTTAACATTCGCGAACGACGCAACCTGCGCGCCAGGCGCGATATGAATATGTATTCACCCTAACGCGCTTACGACGTGCAAATTACTTGAAATCAATATCATTACGCAGTAATTATGATGATTATTCGGCTCGCCCAGCCCAGCGGGCCCTTGGCGTTCAACACCTTGCGGCACCTCGCCTCGACAAGTGGCCCCCGTTGTGATGGACAACGGTTGCCAGGCGCACCGGGCGCACCGGTGAGCATGTACGCTAACGGGACATAAATTAATTAAGCCTTTCAGCTACCAGCAACCTACCACCGGCCCACAATGTCCGTGCCGGCCCCGTGCCCCGGTTGTTGGGGTGAAATCACTGAAACTGTCGCGCTGCGTAAGGAGCCCCGTCCTGGGCGGCTGCTCCGCAGACAGCACCAGAAGAAGCAGCCGGCACCGGCAGACCTGATTTGCAGACGGGTGTCTTTCAAAATGGCGTCTTTTGGAAAGAAAACCGGGCCTAATTATCATCGCATCTGTATTCACGCTTGTGCGTTAGTGTGTTTGCATTGCCCACCTTGGCGTCGGCCGCATTTTCCAGGCACATAATTAAACAGGCCAACCACACACACACACGGAGCCAACTGTTTACTGTTTGCCGGGGAAAAGCCATCGTCTGGACCCAACGTGCACTACAAGATCACCGGTGAGAGAGTGAGATGGCCCCGTGTAGTCACCTGCGCCTCCTCGGATGTGTTGCACAGAAGCATTCACTCACTCACTCGCTCGCCTGCTCGCGCTCTCCCTCTGCCACTGATTGAATATTTAACAGTAGGCGGTGTCTAATCATAAATTCAAATTATGCTTTACAAATCTACCATCGATGAGTGGCCGCCATCGACACGGCACCAACTCGCCTCAGCTCTCACGTTCGCGCGGGATCACGTTCCGATCCCCGAACGTGCTCCGTTGTCGATCGCGCGTTCCACCGCCCGTCCCCCCGAAGGATCGCTTAACGATCGAGCGAAAGCTCCCGAAGTTTCGGGGGCTTCGGCGCTAATGAATGGTGGATGCACCACCACCGGCAACTAATCGAGCCCAAAAATTATAGAAGAAAAACATTATAAACCGGACCGGACACACGGACGGCGGGCGGACGGACCGAGAATCTCACTGGCCGTGCCCGTGGCAGAAATGAATATAAAAATCATTACCACTAATTAAATGATTATTAAAAAATGCGAACCACCGGTGCCGGTGCCAGAGTGTGGTGCTGTTTGTTGTGGTAAAAAGAAGTAATTATCTGATGGAAATCTAATCTAATTATGACCGGACCCGTACCATTATCGCCTGTTCGCCCGCGGTGTGTTGGCGACCTCATTTTCCGAGTCAAAACTCGCCCCCGGGGGCGAACCAACAGGTCCACGGTCCACTGGTGGGGTGGGGTATCGAATATTTATTTATTCTAGTCCACTATCATCTTGTTATATTTTTATGGGTTATTAATTTGAAACTATTTCTTCAACCGTCTCATCCGCCTCGCAAGACGCAAGCTTCAGTTCCGTTTCCGTTCCGCGTTCGCCGTCCTCGACTGTGCGACGAACGGGGGGACGAACTTTGGTTAAGAATTTTAATGATTAGCACATTCATTAGTTCATGTAGTTTCCATTTCTCGTTCCATAACTTGGCTCCACTTGCTGGCGGCATGTTTTACAGGTTGCTTCCGAGCCTCGGAGCAACGTAGCGGGAATCTCGGACCCGCGTGCGCGGTTTCCAAAATAAAGATGTATCGGACCGGCCTAACCCGGGGCCTGACGTTTGTAAATTTTTTTACTCTTTCACTGTACGCTCCGCGCGGGTACAAAATATTAGACTCGATTACCATTTCCTTCGAGCAACCTTGTTTCGAGGTAATTAATTAGGGGGCCTATTCGATGGTCAAATCCTGGTACGCCAACGTACCGGTAGCGTTCACACCTGCTCGATGTTCCGCGTTATAATTGTTGGATGGACCCTCGCCGCCATACTTAACTAAAACACATGAAATGTTGAACAACATTGTTTGCCGCTTCTGTAATCATCTGGCTGATCATCGGTCGGTCGGCCACAGCGCTTCATCGGCACCTTTCTCGGCCATAAAAACGTTCGCCTCACCGTTCCCAGTGGCGACGGTAGAAAGTCTGTGCCGGACCGCCTCGCATCCCCTGGCGCGGACAGTGAAGTGGACCAAGTGCCTACGACATGGAAAAGGATACCGAAAATAAGTACCTGACTTTTCAATTAGCGAGATAAGAGCCAAATATCACTTACTTGTCGTCCGTCGGTCGAGATCCGTCCGTCCGGGTGCCAAAAATATCCTTCGGGACGTGAAGTGCCAACCGCACGAGACACGGCTTTGGCAACCATTCAATCGTCCGGCTTTGGCCGGTCCCGGGGTTTTGGCATTTATTTATGAAATTTCCAGCCTTCTAAACTCGGCATCGAATCGATCGATCGATGGGCCCTCGACAGGACTCTATTTTTGCGCTCGCCCCCAGAAAGCAGAGAGCACAGTCTGGTGAAGATGCGACTTCAAATCGAAAGGAACGTTCGCCGGTATTATAATCGATCTTTGCGTACCAATTACGGGGCCGGGAATCGCATCGTGGCCTGAAACCCTGTCCTTGCGACGAACAACAGATGGTCGGAATGACTGTGGAATGATAGCCATTATCGTCGCCAGAAGCTGATTAGTCCCGGGATGCCGTGCTGCGGAGGGAGTGCAAAGCCCGGCCCAGCTTCGAGTCTGTTTCGAAACTCTCTTCGAGGACGTCGAGCATTTTCCGATCTTACGGCCCGAGCGCCAGCGAAGGTGCGGACCAGCTCCTGTGCGCTGCTCCTGTTCGCAGCAGGATGATATATGCGCTGGATGTCTCAATTACCGTACTCTCCGCGCGCGCGTGTGTGTGTTGTCTGCGTCGTCCGACGCCGGACCACAGACGCACCCCCGGTTTTTGGGGAGCCGCACGGTAGCCGCAGCAGCCAGGACATGGACGCCGGGACAGATAATTTCACGCTCCGGCAGACGGTTCGGTGTCCCGGCGGCCGACCGAATGTTGATTTCGATGGCCGATCCCCGGCATGGGCTGGGCGCCACACACTGGACAAACTTTCTGATTTATAGAATGGTTCATTAAAATGATTTAATGAGCGATACTCGGCACAAACCGGAAAGGTACGGTCCGGCATACAAATACACTCGTTACGCCGCCAGGCCGCCAGGGACCGTTCGGGGAATGGGGGCCCCAACGTGCGGACCATTAGTTGCAGACATGGTGCAGGCGGTGGCCATCGTTGTCCGTCGCTCTGCCGTGTAATGGATTAAATATTCACAAGAACACGTACACGGTGGACATTTAATTAGAGTTGACGCTTCGCTTCTGGGGAACGGACACGCGTTCTGCGGCGCCCGATTCGGCTACGCAAATACTCCGAACCACCCCGGCTGCACTGCAAAATCGAAAGATTAGACACGAATTCGGCCACAGGCGGGCGTAAAATTGCACTTCCGGTTTCCGGCCGCCGTTCGGGGTGCTGTGATTGCTTCACAATTTACTTCACACCCCGTTCGACCAGTCATTGGTCAGTCTCGTCGGTTCACGGGGACCGTTCAAGCGTGGCAAAGGACGCGCAAGACGTTTCCTTCGCGTTCGGATTCATTTCCGGTGGTGGTGGGCAGCAGAAAAGTGCATGCATTCCGGGGTTTCCGGAGCGCTGATGTGTTGCTTTTTTTTTCAAGCGGTCTCTCTCTCTCTCTCTCTCTCTCTCTCTTTTATGAAAAGGATGAAAATTGACTTCTGCCAGCTGGGAGTTCGGTTCGGTTGGCGTTCTGCGTCCCATTTCTTTAACTGCGCCGCTGAATTCAAGCACCAGGATCCTTTTCGGCCGGTCTCGGCTCGCTGCCGGGTGGACACGGAATTTTGCACGGTCATTTTCTTCGTGACTCACCGTTCGTGATAAATGCCATCCGGGCTGACAGTAAATTGCGTCCATTTACGGTACCATAACCACAGCCGCATTTTCGGCTCGATAATGAAAGTAGCCCGAGATGATCATTTTTCATCAACATCCACGCGAAACGTGTATTCAAATGTGCGGGATTGCGGAGTAACGATTTTCCTGTCATCGGAAGTGACAGCCCGGCGAATGGCGACACTTTGCGCACGGCCGACTTTGATCCTGTCCGGTCAGCGTGACGACCGGGGACAACTTAAAACATCATTTTCCTAACGATTATGGTGATTACATTTCGAGCCCCTCGAGATGGCCGGCCGCGATGCCCGGAGATGCGCAATTCCCCGGCCACGAAGGCCGTCGCCATTGAGTAGTTTTGTATAATTTAGTCATTTTTCTTCGTGACCCGGGGCGCCGACGGGTCACTTCCCCCTTCACGGTAGCGGTCACGGTGACGTAAAAAAGTCCAGGATACTCGGCCCGTGCTCCAGGAAGGGGCCCGAGTATACCGGGGCCACGGGAGTTCTTCCGTAACGTGTTTTGACACACTAGCCGGGACATCCCTTGATAATACACTTTTTATGACACCCGATTATTCACGGTCTTTTCGGTTGGGCTTCAGTTTGGGTCGGGAAGATTGAGAATATGATTGATTAGATAGAGGACGGCCGGCCAAGGGCCATGGCTCGATGGCTCGACGCGTTGGGCGTTAGTCTGGTCTGTAGTCCGAACACCAAGCGGCGCTACCGTCCGAGAGGTAGTCCGACTTTTCCGACGTTTCGGTGCTCGCATTGCTCAACATACAAATTTTCAAACAACCCCCAGCGAAAGAGAGAGAAAAGCGAACCATTTCATATCCGATAACCGAATTAGCGCTGTCAAAAGCATTTTTCATCAATCGATCAAATCGGGCCAGGGCGAGTGAGTCGGTCCGAGGTGACTTCATACGCCGTACACGGTAAGCTGGTAAATGTGTAATCCGAGGTAAAATACATTATTCATCCAAGGCTCCTCGGTGCATGGCCCGGGCTCCAAGTGGTCCCTCCACACAAGCGCAATAGAGGAATAACAATGTTTTTCAGTTGCCACGCCGCGTTGAACTAATTGATTACGGATCCGCGCTCGATCCAGTGTGGGACCATAAACCGCGTGGCCCACTGTACACTGCCAATGACATTCGGCCGATGATCCACCGCACTGTGCAGTGAGTGCTTTATTGTCCAATCCTCCGCGGTTCAATCCTTCGACCGGACCATAAATTTATTATAAAGCGTTTCTTAATTAAAAAGAAATCGCACTGCACCTGGGCCGTATTGGGCCTACGAAAATGAATTCAAATCGAATTACGATCGAACCAAGTCGAGTCGGACGAAACAATCAACTGGCCACCGCGGCAAAAACCCACCGACCAAACGGAGGCACCACGGAGCTAACAGAGCCGCGTGGAAAATGAAATGAGTAATAATGAAAACCCGGACCCGAACGGGTTGACGGAATGTGAACCGAGTGCCTACGCCCTGACGGCGCGGGATGAGCCGAGGCCGATAAAAACAGGCAGAAATAAAATGGAGAACCAGAGATCGTCGACCACCATGTTGGGCGGGATATTAATGTCCAATCCGTCCAGCGAGGAATCGTGGCAGCGAGCCGGCGACATCCGGCCGCGGCCGTGGATGATCCGAGTTTCAATTATTTCGCTACTCACGCCCGCGATGATTGGCTTTTCACGGCCAGCACCGGTAATCTGTCGATGTTCCGTCACCACAATGTATGTGTCCCGGCCTGCCTGGGGCCTGGGGCCGAACCGGTGACGATCCGCGCGATGGTTTTGTCATTAGTATTTTAATTGTGGTACGATTGCACCACACCACAGAGCCTCCGCGCCAAAAACAGTGTGTGGCGCATAAAAATATGCCGCACGCCGTGGGTGGCTGATTGGTCGTAATTGCCGAGTGGGGGCCAATTTTTGATTAATCCAATTGGTTCGATTTCCACTCAATGCTTAATGTACCTTAATTTGGGGCGCCCGGGTTTTCTGGTGGAACATACATTTAGTCATGAGCTCCGGCGAAAAACGCGCGGCCGATGGAGTGGTCGGTTGCCACTTTTACCCTTTTTTGTATTGCAGTTTGAGAAAGCATTAGAAATTTATTCGGGAAAATGGGGCAATGTATCGATGTTTAAATTCAATTGACGTTGAGCATTCGTCTACGCCGAACCAATTACTTGGTTGCGATGCGGACTCGGACAGCTCATCAAATTGAATGTTAAATAAATTAAGATGCTTCGGTGCCCGTTATTACAAATATGGTTAATAACAGTTATTGCTG
>NW_026454489.1:0-7984 GCF_943734635.1 Anopheles cruzii | reverse complement strand
ATCCGGATGTAATTAAAAAATCCAATATTTATTTTACCGTTGCAATACTTCCTTAACAAACGGATAAGGTGTGGAGAAAATGCGACTACTCCTAGCATCTTCCATGATGATTAGATTTAAGTTTATGTTATGTCGATAGAATTAATAACTAGGATTAGCTATAGGATTAATAAATACGCTTTATGGGAAAAGAAAGAAAACCTTCCTTAACTGGTAGAGCAAAACTGACATTTTGGCAAATTTTGTACATTTTCGTTTCGCACAAACTTTACGAGAATCTTCGAAAATAAAACAAACATTGATAATAGAAAATCAAAATACTAACCAAATTATTGAACCGTATTTTGACCACCCCGTACCTTTTGATTGAATCACATTTCCAAGATCACACGGGTGAAAAAAAAATCGCCACAACATGCAGGTGAGATATGCTCATGAAGATCCCGCGGCAGAAGCCTTTTATGGCGGTCTTCCCAAACACGAATCGGGCTGGCCACCCAACAGCGCGCGCGCGCGCTGATTCCCAAATCTGTCACGAATTTCGCAGAAATCCTTGTCCACGTTTGGCGTCCGTGCCCTACATATACGTAAAAGGAAAGCTCCCGTGGGGCCACGGAGCTCCCATGCCACAGGGGGGGGTCTCTTCCTGATGCTCACTCTCTGGAGTCGCAGGCGAAGTGCCGAAAGTGAAACGGAAGACAAATCTTCAATTCAAATGTGATCACTGGTCTCTTCATTATCAAAAAGGGATATTTACACATTTCCATCCGGCGAGTGAAAGTGAGGTCTTTTACTAAATGTTTGTGCCGCGAACGCGAACAACGCGAACTTTCGTGGTCCCAAAATGGTCCCATTCGTCCCGACAATCATGGTTCCGTATCGGTCAGGACACCCGGCCAAGTTGCAGGGCACATTCTTTAACGCGAAACGCTGGCGGTGATACTTGCAATTTTCGCCGCGCAATCAACTCCGCACATCGCGCAGTGTGTCCTGGCGGTTCCTTTGCCGCCATTTGAATGGCTGTATCATCGCTCTACGCCGTGTCTATGCCGTTTTGATCAGTCGAAACAGCGCGAGCGCCACCTTCCTGAAGAGCTGCCTTCGGAGCTAGAAAATTGCACTTATCGATAGCCGCTGCACTTTGTCCGGCACACTTCCGGCTGCGTCATCGCAGCGCAGCGCACACTCGAAAAACCGTCGGCCCGTCGGTCGATGGCCGACGCCTCAAAGGACCACGCGGCAGAAGCGACGAGTCACCCTTTTACGGTGCCATTGTCGCACGTTTATTATTCAAATGAGAAAACCCCGCCCGTCCCGGGTGACGCATCCCCCGGGCCGCCTCTGGTTGGGGTCCCGGATCGCACCGGAAACCGGCTCACGGGCACAGGAAACGCACACGGACGCGGGGAACAAAACGAAAGAAACATCCGTCGGGGTAAATCCGAATCCCCGGCTGGTGATGGTGGCCACCGGGCGAAAAAGGACACCAGCTGAACGCATTCACATTCCGTCAGCGCAAGGCGCGGACCTCGCCGTGGCGGCATCGCGTTTCGCTCGGCGGCAGCAAAAAAGGCGGGCCATTCGCTTCATTCGCTTTTTTAGAGTCCGTTTCTCGGGGTTGTGTGTGTGTGTGTGTGCGGCACAAGGGACCCGGCCAGAGACACGGCGGTACCGCCCACCCAGCCCGAATCGAAACAGGGACTCCGGGGTTCGGGAGACCCGTTCCGTTCCGAAGGGTCCGCGGCACCGGAAACCGTATCCGTCGTGGGTCCGCTTCAAACCGAGAAACGACCTGACCCAAGTCCGCGGGTGGCCCTGGATTTGTTGAGCGACACACATCACACACATCGCGCATTTTTTTGCCAATTTTTTCATGTCCTTTTTCCTTTTTTTATTGCGCTCACACTACGCTTTCTTCCGTTTCAGTCGATCGGGTCGGGAAGCGCTGGCAACGGGGTGTTTTACGGGGCCGCCATCGATCGGGACATTTCACAACAATCCTGGGCCCAGCTTGGGGTTCGGTTTCTATAATTTAATTTGCACCTTCCCGTGTGCGGCACGAGCCGAACCCAGCGGTGGGTTCCCGGGGGAAAAAAAGGACAACACACAAACCTTTTCGCGGACGCCAAAGCACCCGCCGGTTCCCGGTTCCCTTTAGCCCGTGTATCCCCATTGAGCAGATCAAACGGCGGTTTAATTTTTGATCGGACTTAATAAATAGTTAATTTTGCTACAAAATATTCGCTCGCTTTTTTGTAGCAAACAACGAGCGCGGTGTTTACTTATTCATTTGCCCGGGCGCCCGCCATTAGCCGGCGGTGGCGATTTTTTTACGTCGACCCCCGATTTGGCGAAAAACCAACCCTCGGGAAGCTAGCCTCTGCGATGCAGTGGGCTGAGGTGCATTAATCCTTCCATTTGGGGTCCCCTTGGGGTGGCGCCGGCCGTTCGCTTCCATTCGCTCGCCGTTTCCATTTTTTGCCGACGCAGGATTGGTCGGCGCTTCGTTCCTCCGGCGGGCATCTGGCCATATTTCATATGACTAATTAATTAGCCGCCGCCGCCACGAAGAATGCGGGTTTCATCAACCGGCGAGTCCCGGGCACACCTGGCGCACTCTGGCGCTAAGTGACGGGGAGGGGGGCACGATCTAGATGATCGCCCCAAAAAAAGTCGGTCGGTTGTCGGTCTGATGTGTTTGTGTTTAAATATTTTCCTTTTTTTTGCTACAGCATTATTTTTGTACAAGAGTGGCGTAAAATGTTTCCGACAGTAACATGAAGATGGCAGCACTAATAAATGAAAGCTAGTGAGTTGGGTTGTCAATCGTTTGACAGTTACTCCTCAAAGCCAGTTTCAGCCAGTTTGAAGGTACAGTTTTTGTGTCACAATAGTTTGAGTGAGTTGATGCCAGTGTTTTTGTGGAAATGGACAAAATCGAGTATCGGAGTGTCATTAATTATTTGTTTATGAAATAATAATACGGCTACGCTAACCAAAAAATGAGTTGGGTTCTGTGTTTGGAGACTCTGTACCATCATTAACCACTGTAAAATTGTTTCTTCGGGACGTCCACTACCGCAGAAAAGATCGCCAAAGTTCAACAAACGGTGCTAGAGGACAGCCGAATTAAGTTTGGATTAGAGTACATTATTAAGTGTATTAAGTACAAGATTAATTACAGATCAAAAAAAAAGTTTGTCACATTTACAATCAATATTAAGTCATGAGCAAGCTGTCAGCACGTTGGTTGTAGCGTTTCCTCAGCGGTTGCCATGGCGACAATCCGCAAATAATGGTTCGAACTGCTTGACCATCCGCCTTACTCACCAGATCTAGCTTCAAGTGACTTCTGTTTGTACTCTCATACAACAATTTCGATCGGACGACAGAAGTTTGAATGAAGAGGCAATTAATTTCGTAAACAATCATTTTGAAGGGGAAAAATACTCTTTTTCTCAGTACTATTTAGACTGTTTATAGAGATCGTACCATTAGTCATTTCGAAAACATTTCAGGCACCCTCGTATGTTTTTTAAAATGAATAAAGAGAGTTAGGTTTTGTGAAAAGTGTGAACTCCTCGGACCCTCATCCTCACTCACGGTTCAATCGTACGCAATTCATTAGAGCCTGCTTCGATTAAATATCCCATCCTAGTTACTTTGCGTTGTTGGTGAATTCCAAATCACCGCCGGTCTTTCCAAACATCCAAAATATGCCAACCATATGCATATTAAATTCTGGCAAGCAATATTTCGCCCTCTACCGACGATTTTCTATAATAAAAAGTTCTTCAAAAACCCGTCAACGACACCAAGTCGGACACGTTCGGTGCTCATTTAAGTTTCTTCCACTGCGTCTTGCCCTTCGCTTGGGTCCACAGGTCGAAGACCCGCAATTCGAGGGAAAATCATTCACTGTGGCAATGTCACCGCCACACACACACACACACACACAGGCTCACTGGGTGCTGTACATTTGGTTTACATCAGCGAAAAGTATGTGGCGGTCCACGGACCGCGAAGCAAAACACGGGGCACGTTCCACACAACTAACTTCGACCTCCCGGGCGGCCCAGCCGGGCGGAACGTTGTCGTACCGAGGGGGAGGGTGGGGGGTTAGGTGCGTCCGGGGCCACCTTCCGCCGTGATGGTGGACATTTGATTGATTGTCAGCCGACGCTCGCGACTTCCGCCGACGGCACCGGGGGCTTTGCGGCGGGAAATGTCCTTTGCGACTCTCTTCTCCTGCTTCTTTCTCTCTTTTTCTCTCTGGCTCGGGTTCGGAGAGGGCGGTGGGCTGCTTGTGGGCGGACAAAAACTTACCATCTTTTGGTGGACTAGCGCAGGGTGGTGCGTAACTGCCTAAATGATACCCAGAGTAGGAGTTCTGGTGCATCGGGGGAAAGGGATACCCGAGGGCACCGCGCGGACTCGGGAAGCCCGAATCCTGGCCGCCCTGGGCGCCAAAGTGCTGATAGCCACTCCGGATGCCACCGTACCTGCGAAAGGAAGAGAACACGAAAAAGGGACATTAGAGCGCGGGATTGAAGGGTCACTTCGATCAAATTAGTTTCACTCGAATATTATCCTCGACAGATCGAAGCCTACCGCGGTTGGCCTGCTTTTCGCCAGCGCTAAAAGTAAACGCACCGACCGGGACGCCGAAAGTTTGGCCCCAAAACCCGTGAGCCCAAATTGTAAACTAATTTTTCCTGCCACACCACAAACCAGGAAAGGCTGTAATTAGATGCACGTGGCACTCGAAACCCGGTGTGGGGGGGGGAAACAAAAACCACCCACAGCAAACCCCAAAACTCACGGTATTGGGCACGGTTCGAAAGCCATCGGCATCGGTCCCGTTCGGCGTGAGAGGGTACCGATTTCACAGCAGCATCGATACCGGAAGCGAGCCCGACGCAGGGGGAAAGAAAACTCAGTGGGTTGAAGATTTTTCCAGCATGGCGTCCATCAACTCGTACCGCGGGCGGGCCGGCGAGTGCGCACGCGCACGCACGCTAAAATCGGGTGCAAAAGCATAAACATTAAACACGGTCCGGGGTGGGGGAGTCGCCGCTCCGCCGGATGAATTAAACAATTTGCCCGTAATTCAATTTCGGTAGCCGAACCCGTCAATTTTCGGGCGGCCATTACAAGCGAACGGCGTCTAAAGTAAGGCCGCGACTCCGAACTCCGTATAGTGACCGGAAAGTCGGTCGCGGTTGCAGCTCGATCCGTTTCGGATCGGAAGTCGAAGTCGGAGTGGCCAGGCCGAGGTGGTTCGAGATCATCTCTTTCGAGACGGCAGCTTGAGACGATGTTCCCAACATTGCACCCAATTACCGAGAGGCCATTTCGGGATTCACTTACATAAAATATTTGTTTAAAAACTCGAAAGTGTGTCAAATAAGAACGATAATAGGTTCGTTTGGTCTTCAATAAGTTCGTATGGTCGGTAACAAAGGGAGCCGCTAGGAGTCTAATTTTTGTTTCTATTATATTGGTACACTCTTCATATGAACGTATGTGAAGTTTCATTTCAATCGGTCACTTAATTTTCGTTTTACAAGCCATTTAATATCGACGTGTCACAGTATTTTTTACAACGGAAAATATCATGTTTCGTGCAGTGATTTAAATTTTAATTTTTAAAGGTTTAAAAGCAAAGGACATTTATGAACGATTGTTGAAAGTGTATAAGGACTCTTCGCCTTCAATTAAAGGATTAAAACAAGGGATTCTGAGTTTAAATGGGGTCGTACTAGCCTTCAAGACGATCCATGTTAAAAATGTCAAAAATTAGACACAACTCCTGAATACAGGATATCGTTGGAAAAATACAGGGTATATTTATTGGAAAATCATCGAATCGCTAAAAAAGATTTAGTATAAGGCCTAGCCATCTCATTGAGCAGTATAACCAATATTTTTACTGAAGTTTTGGATTCCTTAAAGCTGTTTGCTAAAAGGGTGCCGCATTCGCTAAAAATGGAACAATGCACCCGTTCACAAGAGCAATTTGAAAATGGCAAAAATCCATGAATTAAAGTTCGAATTGTTGGAGTATCCACCCTATTCATCAAATTTGGACCTTAGCGACTTCCATCTGTTTTCAAACCTAAAAAAATCCTGCGCGGAAAGCGGTTTTCATCAAATGATGACGTCATAACAGCTGCGGAAGCGTATTTTGCAGCCCTTTCAGATTCTCACTTCAGGGATGGAATTTATAAATTGGAGTCTCGTTGAAACAATTGCATCGATACACTTCACTTCATTTCACGTAAACTATACTGAATAATAAAGTGTATTTCAAACCATAAAAATGTGTTTTTCTTATCGACCATTCGAACTTGTTGAACAGTCTAGTATATCGATACGATTGGTGTATTCTTGAAGGGCCTAGGATCCAATGCACTAGAAGTGGAATGCGATTAGCATTCGGTGTGCAAATATTCTTGTCGTAATATACGGGTTCGGCATCGGTTATAATCAAATTATCATATGCCTCAAATCATCAAACAAAAAAAGAGTTCACCGAATAAATGTGTCTGTACTAATTTTAAACACCTATTTGGGCGTTGGGTTCCTATTAATTAAGTGACTTCCGTGCGCCTATCATATCTGTTACCATTACGCGCCTAGATGCGGTGGCATTTTCTCCGAAGGAATTTTCCGACCAAAAACAGAAGAAAATCAATTAACCACCATTTCTCCGCACTGTTTACCGAATGATACTTTCTGCCTTTTTAATGCCACCCCATTTCGCCACCGCCGCCCCGTAAGTCGTAAAACCACCGCCCGATGTAAAACCCGATTTCGTTGTTTACCCTTTGGCTTCCGAATCGTAAATCGCCCGCCCGCGTTTTAGAGGCTTAGCGACGAGAGTCTTTAACAGTTCATTGTAAGCACATAAATCACCTTCTTTTTAAGCCCAGCCCGCCGCCGTTGCCATTGCCGCCCGGGGAGGGTGCGATTTGCGTGCAATTAGTCGCCCCGAACGGAGTAAAAGGGTGTAGTAAAAATATTGTTACCGAGCCGAGACCATAAAACGGGCCCGGTGGGCTTTGGCCAAACGCCAATCTTGATTGAACGGCATTAAATCAATCCGGTGTTCCCGGGGCCGGCCGGTTTCGTCTAGTGATTTCTGTAGTGTACGCGAAGACAAATTAGCAGCAGCATGGCAATAAAGTAAGGCCCCGGCTCAGGAATATGCTTCGCTTGGCGCGGGCCCCGGTCGGAGGCAGGAACTTCAAACAGGGTGCGATGAGTGGCACGCGCGCATATGTGCCATAAAACTTGACAAACCTCTGAAGCTGAAAAAGAAGCGTCGGCATCGAGCAGCAGGAACTCCTAGCTCCTGACGGAGGACGGAGGCTCTCGTTAAGGAAAAACAAACAAACTGACGAACCCAAGGAAGGCGAACGTCGATACCGAAACCATTGCCCCGTGCTCCTGCCTTCGGGGGTTGCTTTTTATGACCCCCACACACCCTTCTCGCTCGTTGGCCGATTTATGATTGTAAAACTAGCTTTCAGCTCTACGAGCGCGCCCACGATCGCTACGATGCCGCTGCCATTACTGGCAGCCGGTCAGGACCGGTCTCAAATTGGAGGTCGTAAAAAAGTGGCAGTTTAAAGAAACAAAAACGTCAACGAAACACACACAGACGTACGCACACGGACCACTCGCGACTGGAGCCCGCCGGCGAAATGGTCACCGCGATCGATCCTGTCTGCCGGCAATCCTTCACACGGGACACTCTCCAACGGGAGGCACCCCGCGGTGAGGACCACTTTTTGCGACACATTTGTCGACGCGGGACTACGGGAATGCCAAGATCAAACCCAATCGATCCATCCATCGATCATTCCACACGTCGTCGACGATGATGTTATGGTTTATGTTGCACTCTCTCGCACTCTTTCTCTCTCTCTCTGGGTCGCCCGCACTGTCCATCTGGTTAATGTGATTCCTTTTATGACTC
>NW_026454488.1:0-8017 GCF_943734635.1 Anopheles cruzii | reverse complement strand
CTTACAATTAGCATCCGACGGCGCGTCACTCACGAATCGCTCCGATGCTTGCACTGGGTTGGCTTTTACATTCGCCATACTTTCAGATAATGGCTTGATTAATGCCACCCCGGGTGCCGTGGCCTCGCTGTTCTCGTTAGTGGCCAATTTGTGCGGTGCATGCTCCGGGCGGAAGGAATTGTTAGTGTTTCGTGCCCCACGGACACGGGTTGACGTTCCGAATGATGTCGCGTGCGAAATGTCAAAAATGTGACCGGAAAATCCGTGCCGGCCAGAACCGGGATCATTATTTTGAGACGCTTATTAAAAGGTAGCATAATGTTCTAAGCCCACGCCCAGGACGAGGCCAATTACGAGATCAGCGCGTCACAGATGGCGTGTGCCAAATTCCGGTGCCAATCCGGTGGAGGGTTTGTCCAAGATAACACGGTAGCTTAAGGGGGCTCATTACGACGCCACGCTACGATCGGGTGCGTCAACCGTGCAGAGTTATTGAAAAATAATTTTCCTTCCCCGAGGCACCGCCGTCATTAGTCGTCCGGAATGTCCGTCCCGACGGCGGAGCGAGCGGATTAGGCGGATTGAAACTGATACATGTTATTTTTATCAGCAGCTGTGAGTGTGCGCGCCGGCAGCTAAATTAGATTAGGTCCTGTGGAGGTCCTGCGAGCGGCCGTCCCAGCTGCGATGGGTGCGATGGATGTAAATCAATGTAACCGCCGCCGGACCCGCCGTGAACCGTGTGCCGAGCACGGTGAGGGCAGATAAAGTTGGTCTAATCTTTTAATGCACTGCTCAACCTAATCTCGACAATGTGGTTAGTGTTGGGAGTCAATGGACGGATAAAATCCGTACGGTTTTTCGGGGGGCGGCGGCGGCGGCGGCCACCGCTTTCGCTCTCTCGCGCTCTCTGCCAGGATGTATGGAAGGTAATAGAAAAACTTTCTCTACCATTCGGCAGCGCACGTGGGAAATGCCCAACGGTAACGGTGCCTGCTCCCCGGAATAGATTCGATCGATCAACTTTATGAAAGGCCACAGTTACACAGAGAGTACATTTCGGGTCGCTACGGGCGCAGTGTGTGTGCGTAGATCACTTGTCGTGCCGTGGCTGTTAGATCTAACTTTGCCAACACCAACTTCCGGTGGCCGCAGGTTAAACGTCGGGAGCTGAACTCACATCACATTCATCTCGGGTGAGAGTGTTTGGTTTGATGTTTCCGGCACTTTCCGGAAATATAATTAAAATGTGCCTTCGGAATCCCTGGAGGCACGGGGCTGAGCATAAAAAGCAGATTTTTCACTCACAGCTTTCAGAGATGGGCACGAAATTGATCGTATTTGATGCGTCCCATTCCAAAAGTCTTTGCACGCAAATTGGCTTTGTCTGTGGCTTTGGTGAAAGTAATCGAGGTAGGCCTCCGACTCGACTGTCAACTAGCGACTGACAGGTTGCGGGGTTTGCGACAAAGCAACCATTTAACAGTCTCTTAACCGAAGAGCCTAGAGAATTTGACAAATGTTTGTTCACTTTGGTGGGACATTTTGTAGCATTAGGTAAGGGTAGGATTAAGAGGGCAGTTGCGGGATGAAGGGTCCCAAATATTCGATCAATCCCAGCCCCGAGAAAAGGTTTCTTCACAAGGTTCACGATAAATGGCTAAAGGGCTCGTTCCGGGTACGACTCAGGAGGCCACCACTCATTTGTCATTTTATTTGGCGCACGGCACGATAAGCGAAATTAATTAAACGAAGCGATGGTTTCTGGCCTACAATTCAACTATTAAGGGCCGTTTACACGTTGCGATATATCGCAGCAATCCCTTGTATGAAACCAATTGCCACGATATATCGCTACGTGTAGACAGGTAAAAAGGAACAAATTGCTTGTATACGACCAGATCGGCAGATCAAAAAAATTGAATGCGCCGAGCATCAATTTCGGTCCAATCTCCATACATGTGTGCGTGTGCTGACGGTGGATAGACATGTGTGCGTGTGTTGATGGCGGTTTGACATGTTGTTTTGAATGTTTTTAAAGCAAAAGTTTAACGTGAGAATAATGGCTTCGCTTTAAAAGCCATTCCCTTGACCACCGTGACCGATTAGTACTCTTGGTACGTTCTATTTTTTGCTTTGTAACCGAAACGCACAATCCAAAGGCAGACAAACACAGTGTTTCTTCCATGGCTGTTTCCATGACACCGAGATCTGCGATTGCAAATCGCAACGAATACATCGTGGCGTGTAGACGCTCCACCTTGGCTGCGATATATCGCTACGAATAATGGATACAAGGGATTGCTGCGATATATCGCAACGTGTAAACGGCCCTTTACGCTGTCCACCTAACTTTTTTTGAGCATCTTTATTGAGAATCTCATGAGCTTGGAAGTCACCTTTAAGTGGAACTGGAAACCATAGAGTTGATGCTTCGCTAAAAAGAATAGGACCCAACCGACGTTCCTATTAACTATCGGAGGAGTCTTCACCCACGGGCCCGCCCGGGTTGCCACGGGTTGCCGTGCGGAAGTGCCTAATTCATAAAAGAAATACTAGAGTTCAGTCGTAAAATTGTCCCCACTCAGAAAGTGAAGAAAAGAAAAGTTTGATTAACGATTCGAGTTCTGCTCGAAATCTTCGGCAATCCATCCGCCAACCAAACCCCCGGAGATCCTCGCCCGGGAGAAGGCTCCTATTTCAGCGAAACGGAAGACCCATCCTTGGGGTGCATGCTGCACACACACACACACACACGAGGGTGGCTGCCAGTCTTTTTGTGTGGGAAGAAAAAACTTGCGCCCGAAACCGAAGGGGGGCGAAAAAACGAAAGACCCAAAAATGCCATCCCCACAGAGCGTTTCGTAATACGATGCCTCGCCGAAAGATGCTGCGCCAAAGGATTGTGTGTCGACGGTGGCGGTGGCGGCCACGGCGGCGACTGCTGACTAAGGACATTTCGAGAGTTCGAGAGTCGCTTTCCGGTGCACAAGTGAGAACACACTTGCCTCCTTCTCTTTCTCTCGCTCTCTCTCGCTCTCTCTCTCTGTGTGCGGGTGTAATGCGGTTCTTGCTGTTCCTGGCTCCGCCCGGCACGGCACACGCCCGTCCGCCGACCGAAGGAGTTTATGCGCCAAGTGTCGTGGAAAGCGATGAGAGTTATGATTATGTGCAAACTTTGATGCTGATGTGGAAAATAAATAGCAAGCGCGAACCGGCAGAGAGTGGCCGGCCACGTGGGTTGGGGCGCGCGGAAGCGTGGCACGCAGATTATGTCATTGTTTAGGCAGCCAACATACCAATGACGACCGCCACCAACCAGCCACCGAGCCAGCGATTGCAGGGCGAGAAAGAGTGAAAATGGAATATTTATGATGTGGACTAATTTGCATAAATTTTGTTAATTAACAATGTGGTTTGTAAATTAATGTGCCGGAATGGGTTCGGAGAACCGAACGGGCCGTGTGTCGTCGTGGTCGCCGGCACCACGCAAGGCACGGCAAGGATTCGCCCCGGTTCGGTGCGGCGGTTCGGCATTGGCCACTTCGAGCTCTGTGCCGGCGAGATGCTCGTTGCCGGCGACATTCCGGCCAGCTGCGTCGAGTGGTTGATGTACGACATCGAGTAAAATATATTTATCAAAAGTCATCGATAACTGATTTCCGCTCAGCTCGCCAGCGCCCCGGCGATGATTAGAGGGAGGGAGGGAGACTGAGACGATGGTGCAGCTCTCTCTCTCTCTCTCGGGCCGCCGTCGGACGGAATCGATCCGCAATCGCCAAACGCAGAGCAAGCAAAGTGCCGGATGATGCCAGGGTAATGTAACTGCTTCTGGTGCTGCTGCTGCTGAAACCGACAGCTGTTTATCTTGGCTGCGATTCCCATCGACAGGACGAAGTGCACTTCACACACAAGGGAGCGAACGCTAGGGGACGGGGCTGCGAATGCACGCAGCAGCAGACGGGCGGATATGCAACCATCGAACGGTGAAGAACAAAACCAATATTTGAACGGCAACCGTCGCATTAAAAGGCTTCTCCTCCGCTCCTCTGAAGCTGTGCTGGGAGGTGCAAAAACTTGCGCCCGCGTTCCCGGGCCGGGATTATCTCGTCTTTGCAGCCCAGCCTGTCCCGCCCACACGGCCCTGCGGGACCTACGGGACCTACTTTCGAAATGTGTAGTAAAAATTAGCGCTCGCTGTGTGTTGAGATGTTTGCTGAATCGTTGCCGATGCGCGCCCACGCCGGACGCGACACAAAGGCAGAAGAGCAAGAACAACAAATCGGTCGGACAACCGGACCCGGGGGTTCGAAGGCACGACACTGTGGCCGTGTCATACTGCTGGACTCACGGCTCATGATTTGCTAACGCCCGTCAACAGCTCGCCTCAAAGGGGTTTCTCTATTCCCACTGGCCACTATAGGGTAGCAGCAGCAAAAAAAAACGAACGTTTGGCCGCGAGGGGAGCATTCTGTTGTAATGACCAGTGGCCAGCATAACCGAAGGATTGCTGCCCACATAAGCTTTCGAACTACAGCTTTCACCTCTTGCATTAGCCGATGCATCGATCATCAAAATCCGTTACCTGACCGATATCCGACCTGACCGTAGAGTAAAATTTGGGATGTTTAGGAAGTGATTACTTTCGGTTAACTGTCGGTGCTTTCGTAAAAGTAACTTTGTAACTGATGTAACTTAAAGGAAAAGAACACAGCACAACAAACATTACAAATGGCGTCCGAAGAGGAGAAATGGTATAAAAATCTCGCAAAACTCTTGATAGTTTTACAACATTATTACGAGGGACGGCGAACATGCCAAGGCGTTTTTGGCAGATAGTCTAAAACATTAAATTCTTCCTTTTCAAGGTACTACAGCATTGTTTTAACATTGTCCTGTTGTAGGAAAAAAGTCTCACCAATGAGCCGTTTTCCTTTCGGTACGACAGCTTCTTTAATTAGTTTTAAGAAAGTTTTGCAGTTCAAGGAAGTGCAGCAATGCATCCTCAGACCATAATTGGCACATTTTGGACCATAATTGGACAAAGGTTCACCTTTCTTCATACCAAATGCACATTCGACCATGACTGTAATTGAGTCTTGCTCATCGACTCATCGACTCATCAGTCCAGAGCACTTTTTCCCAGAATGAAGAGGCTTTCAAAGCATTCCGATAGTAAAATACCATTCTTTTTTTCAAACTGGCCACATGTGAAACTGGTTATATGTGACCAAACTGGCCTAGCTACGTGACCAGATTTACCTGCATCTGCATAAAGTGTATGTCTGACGAAATTACCGAAGGGACTACGTTACCCTTTGATGGAAGCTTTCGTTGAATAGTTTTGAAGGATAGACAATGGTTTGTAGTTGAGGTATTCATTACACATTTCTCAATTCGTTGGCCTTTTGATGTTACAAGCTGAAAAACAGTAGAATGTCTTGTGAATTCTTCAAAGTGGGTTTCTTACCCTTCGTGCTGCATTTTGAATATGAAAACGTAGATAAAAAAAGTTATTATCGCCATCGTAGTAACGAAAGTGTATTTTGAAATAGAAAATGTAGGAGAAATTGTGCGTTAGAGACGTTTTTCGCCGTATCCTTCCACTCCTAGCGCATCACCGAGCGAGTACAGGTGTGCCAATTTAGCGACTAGGACGACAGCTAGCGACAAAAACTGTTGACAGTCCTGTGCCTCCGATGGATCCACCGGAGCCATGTCGTACGTGCAATTTGTTTAAACTTGCCACATTAAACAAACTGCGGCCGAGCGAGGAAGCTGAGACCCGAGCCGCGTGACGGCAGGACGCGGACGCGCGCATCACATTCTCATATGTCACACGGGCGCGGGCGTTGACAATTGCGGTTCGGGTTTTGCCCCGGACCGGGGCGTAACTTTCGTCCGTTTCGCAGATTAAGATCCAATTAATTTGTCCGCGTGCCGGCGAAGAATCCGTACGTACGCGAGGCCACGCGAGGCTGCAGCCTGGCCACTGAAAGTAATTTATACGAGACCCAATACAAATGACGTGGCGTGACATTCGCACGATGGGACAAATGTCAAACAAAAGTGAAGAAATGGCCAGTGCGCCGCCTTCTTGTTGCCGTGGTCGCGCGCGCCTACCCATCTTCAGAGGCGGATAGTGTGCTGTCAGGGATATTTGTCTTTCATCATGTTGGATAAACACGACGACGTCACGGCGGGGGCGCGCTGGTATTTATTTGTCATCTCAATGAGAAATTATGTCAATCAAAGAAATAAGACCATTAATTGCCACCAGTGCCATCCGAATCAGGCGGTAAACGCTTCCGAAGAGATCCCCGGCCCAGACCGACCGGCCCAGCTGGCCCCGATGTTTATAATCTCCAACAATTTCAACATGAGCCCAGTCTGTCAGTCAGCAGCCAGCAGCCAGCGGCATCACGGAGCGAAGGATTAGTGCGCCGGGCCGGGAAATGAGGGATTTCTGGACTGAATGATGGCAATGGTTTGCAAACGACCCCCGCGCAGTATCAGACAAACGTTAATTTATCAATATTTGAATTAATTAATTCTTCTCCGCAATGGCACCGCGCGCTCCCCGTGGACCGGGCCGTGCCCGGTCTCGACCGACCGTGGATTCCCGCTGTAGGAGACGAAACGGTTTAATTTGGCGCCTTCGAGGAGCCGAAGCGCCGCTAGGCTCATGATCCTCGGTTAAACCCTTGTCTTACATGGGCGCCTTTTTTTTTGACACTTTCCGAACGCCACGACCGTCGCCGATGGGACGCTCGCCGATAGTGTGTATATCGAATAAAATCAATTTCATTTTGAAAACCAATTCGAAACCGAACGAGTTGTTAGTGAGCTCGCTCTCTTCACGCCACGGCCGCCACCGCCACACGACCTGAAGTCTGTAAAGACTTTGCTTAGAAGTGACGCCGATTACCAGCGTCGTCGTCGTCGACGTCGTCACCGACGGTTGTCGGTTGGGGTCGGTGTTCCCGAGCATCCAATCCCGATTTCAATCAGTGCAACAACAGCAACACCCACCGAGGACGAGGACCACGGAGCTGCCGCTGCTGTTGCTGCAGAGGATCAATCAAATTTATTTTGCAATTCACTTTCTGCTGAGTCCTTAGCCCGCCATCCTTCCCGCCGTCGGGCTTATAAGCGTGTGCTTAAGATGTGCAAAGCGAAATGGGATTTCGTCGTCGAGTCTCGAGCCGGCGCCCCGTGCATCGCCCGGTGACTTTGTTTTATGAAGATTGTTTTTTGCGCCAATCCGTGCCCAGAACAAGAACCCCCTGGCCACCGGTAAATCTCCGAGGTTTCTTCCGAGCTTCCGCTTTGTCAGTTGCGACATTGTCAGGAGCGTTATCCTTCCGGGCGGCGGGCCCCTTCCGAGAGAGAGATAGTTCCCGGTTTGTTTTCCAGGTGATTTAGGTAATTTGCTCCCAAATTTGAACCCACACACACACACAAACAGATGATCGGAAGTGGGTTCGTTTAGCGTAATACGGGACAACAACATCATTGGTTCGACATCGCGTGGCACTTGACAAAATTGACGGTTCAGACGGTGCCGCCCGTTATTGTCGTCATAAACGCATGTGTGTGAGTTGCAGGAAATCTTACATCAACTTTTTAGACTTTTAAATGCCTCACCAAAAATATGTAATTTCGTACTTCCTTGTACGGCAGACCGAGATCGCAATGGGCACGAATCTGAATTTCAAAACTCGAGGCAAACTTTCCCAAACGATTACGTTATTTCTAAATCGGAATTGCAAATGTCCTAGCAACCGTTGCGTAGTTACGAATGTTCAACGTTACGGGTTTTTTTTTGCATATTCAAATTCAAATCTAAAGTGGAAGATTTTCCAACGATGAAATATGAAATTCTATTAACCTAAGGCTATTAACATATAATTTTTCGGTCAATCAATTGGCAATCCACGGAACCGTGTTCGATGCGCGGCGTGTGATGATTTCGCATCCTTACCGACACCGAATGTCAGAAATGAACTTCAAAAGT
>NW_026454487.1:0-8037 GCF_943734635.1 Anopheles cruzii | reverse complement strand
CAACGCGAGGGAGTTGAGGGTGGAAACAACAGGGTTGATAACGGGGGGTGAAGGTGACCAGTAGGTGACTGGAACGAATCGATAAATTGGCACTTCTTTACGGTATTCCATATTCACATCGAGATGGGAACTGCGTCAACGCACGATGCCTGCCAAGCTGAATGCATTTTCTCCTTATTCCCATCACTCAAAAGTCGTCTGCTGCATCACCCCGGCCCCGCGGTGGCTCCGCGTGTTTGTGTCCATTAACACCTCATGTCTGATTTTACGATTTTGCGCCACGATTAGGCTAAGATAACTGGTTTTGCTGCTACCCGTGCCCGATACGGTCCTTCTCCGTCCGTCGAGGGCTAATTGGCTGGAGAGAGAGAAATGCCCCGCAGTCAATGGGCGGAGGGCGGAAATGTGCGCCATGAAAGATTGTTGGACATTATCAACGACACGCTGTAATGAACCGGTTGATACAGAAAACTAGATGCTGGATGAAGGAGCCTGGCGAAATTGCAACGACGAGCTGCGTTGTTTCGCGTGTTGGTTATGATCTGCAGCTCTTACGATTAGTGATTGATAGTGGCCAGAAGTCCAGGGGCTTTACAGGTATTTGGTTAAAGTGTTCAAACCGAAGCAGTGCATTATTTTTAAAACACTCCATTTGATGAAAGATGTTTTCGAACACTCTTAGTACGGTGTTTTAGGAAGAATCTATGGACTTTTTGAACGTTTTTGTTTGCTTTGCATGTGTTTTGATTCAACTCAATATTTTCTAACGCCTTAACGCGTAAATTTTTGATCGTTTCTGGAAATTTTGAAACTCAATCCCTTACCTTTCTAATGATGTATAATACACCCTTTCGATTTTGACAGATGAATTCTCCGCAAAATTCTACGTAACATGCAAGGGTAAAACTTTGGATCACTCATAGCTAACTTATCTATTTTAGGAAAATATAACCAAAATCCCCACTTTTAAGGATTTATGACCACCACATTTTTTCCCATAGTGCGTTGCCGATCGCAATTGCTGCTAGAATCCGCAAGGTGGCGCTGCGCTGGCGGAGCGTGGATCCATCTGCCGGAGAAAAGTTACACCAAAAACTGTCAATTTTCAAATTCGAAAAATAACGGAAAATAAAAAAACAGTTCGGATTATAAAAAAGACGCAGGACGAATCGGTTGAAAAGCGTTGGAACTTGCGATCTGAAAATTGCTGCGCGCCGGAAACCGTACTATCTTTATCTTATAAGCTGGCTTATACTGGCACAGGTGGCGATTTTCGTTAAAGCCCTTAAACAGTTAAAAAAGCAGTTTAGATTGGTTCATTAAGTGATGAGTCGAGCAGTCGAGCTCCAAGTTTGCGCCTCGTTCACTATCTTCCAGTACCCTGCGGGACCCGTTGAATAGCGTGGCTCCTGCACCGTGCTGCTCCTTCGTTCCGATTCAGCGTCGGGCGGGGAAATTAATGTTTATTAAACACACATTAAATTTTATTTGATAGCTTACGGCGGCCACGCGACCGCGGCGAGGGGTATCGAAAACCGGGGGCGGGATGAAATGGCCATATGCATTCGATCGATCGGTCGGCCGATCGGTCGGCCGATCGATCGGCCGATCTCGGTTAATAGCGCAAATTGTGCACCTCGGCGGTTGCGCTGCGGTTCAAATGGTTATTGGCTAGCGAATCCGCTAACGGCCATTTGATTGACCAGCACGGATCACCTCGTGCTTGACGCAAGTGGGGCCCCTTTTTAATCGGACCGTTCATAAATGGCAGCGTTTCTAAATGGACGCTGCTGCTGTTTACTACTGCTAAATTGTACAGCTGTATGATTTGAGTGTTAAGTTGATTTTAAAACATGTTGTTAATTATTAATCCTTCAGAATTGTAACGAAAACATGGCTTTCGGCAAATATTACACACGCTCGGGCAAAGTGGTGTCCGTCATCTGAAGCAATTAAAAATATACTTGACCTTTGCCAATCTCGGCGCCGTGGATCGGCTAGAAAACAATTACATCAACGGCGTGAAACCATTAAAACCGAACTCCGCGCGCCACGGACTTGCCGTCGTCCCATTTCTTTGATGTGCTTTCAGCGGCCGTCGTTAATTTAGTGTGTGACTGAAATTTGGTACCATGCCGTGCCGTGAACACGCCGTTCTTCACCCATTTGTCCCATTTTATAACGCTGCTTCACATGCGTGACCAAGTGACCAAGGACTCCCGGGCGAAGAGTTCCGAATCGGTTTCGCCAAAAACCACCAATCGAACAATCGCAACCAGCAGCAGCATTTAAACCATTTTTCAAACGGTTATCAATCAAACCGCCGGACCAGGCCAAACGAGTGAAAGACGATTTAATTTCGGACTTCAAGTCCGGGCCGGGTCGTGCGAGAGGCCGGTTTTGGCCAAACAAGGCACCACCGAACAAACATGTCAACAGAGGAGCCAATTTATCGTTTATGCTTTCCAGCGTTCGGCCATTATTATTTGCGTTTTGCGTGCTCTCGTGACCGTCACCCTAAGCTGGTGGCTTAGGATCTGGTGATCGCGATCGTGGAACGGCGCAATTTGCTACAACTCTATCGGTAAACCCACCGTTTTATTGTTACCCCCTGATCAAGGATCGATTTTTTGCTGTCGGCTACCGATCGCGGATTATCGGGCGCTTTTTGTAGTGACCGCGCGACCGCGACCGCGGTTACCATTCGTCACCATTCGGTGGGTTCGGCTTTTTGTTTGGCACTTTTTGTTGATTTCGATTTCTTCCGAACGGCGAAAGGCGCGAACGAGAGCAAACGTGCGTGTAGCCAGATTTTTATCGATCGCACCGAAACTTTTGCAGGAAACCCGAAATCCGTTTCGTATAAAAATCGCACCGGTGACCCTCAATTTTATTTATGTGTTCGGCCACCACTGGCGGGTATTTCGAGTGTTTCGTCGTACGCGGTCACCTCGCACAAAAGGAAACCACGGTTCCTGCGTGAGCGCGCGCGCAGCATTCCTGCCCGTTGTTCGGTGCGCTTCGCGAAACGGCATTTTAATAACGTTCCAGTTCGAAATGAAGCCATAATTTAGCGTAGCTCGAAAGCGGCGCACTACTGCTGCGACTTTATAACTCAACCGGACTTCGAGGACGTTGAAGAAGCGGCGCGAAAAAATCGTTGTTTCGTGGGCCCCCCGTGACAGAAGAGGACCGAGTAGCGCGGCGAACGGAGAAAATCGCGGATTAAAAGCTGTGGCACTTGTTCCCATCGGACGAACTGAGCATAAAACGAGCACAGCATAAATTATCCGCCGGCTGGAAACGCGGAGTGCGAATGTTTTCCGTTTTGTTTGGCCGCCGTTCGCCGCGATCGTGGCCATCGCGAAGTCTTGTGTTTACGAAAAAAGACCGTAAAGCCGGCTATGCTCCTGGCGGGAGGTCCTCCGGCACTTGGTAGCGTCATGCATTCGTAGCATTGTTTCGGCCGGGCCGGCCACCGTTGGCACTTGTCGCGGCAACAACCTGCGAATGTCGGGATATTTCTCCGGTTGCTTGCGTCGCGTTTTTTTTTTCAGACGACACACGCGGCCACTTGAAAGCCGAGCGGGACGACTCCTTGCACCGTACTGTACCATAAATTAAAAACGATTCCGCACGGGAATGGCTCCGAGCGAAAGGCGACCGAGCCCCAGAAAGAGCTGTTACCGTTTTTTACGACAAACGGGTCCTAAAATCGATTCGCGGTTTGACTCACAATCGCGGCCAAAGTTGTGCGACGGATTTTATCTTCGCCATTTCTCGGTGAATAAAGATAATTTTAATCGCATTTTCGCGTGAATCGAAACCTTTTAGTGAGACAAAAGTTTCGATGATTCCAAACTCGATCGAAAGAAAATCCCAGCCTACTTAGCTCAAAGTTGCCCCAACAAAATGGCCGAGCCTGCCCTCTTGTTTATGGGCCGTGGCCAAGGAATGGGCAGCTGTCAAAACGCTGTCACAATGGGCATTATCGATAAAATCAAACAAATTAAGGAGCACGCAAGAACGCGCCGCCAGCGGTCTGATTGGTTCTTTTGCTCGGCTCGGAGATTTGCATGTTGCCAGACGATGAATTTTGCGATGCACCATCAAATGCAATTTATTGGTGCCGTAAAATACATGCTCGGATCCCGGGACGTGAACGGGGCCGGTGTCCTTTCTTTCGGTCGACCCCATTTGATGCCTTTATTTGCCAGAATTTTATTGAGACATTTTGCAGTGTGGTGGGCCGAAGACGGAATGAGTGGAATATTGAAAACTAATGTTGGCGTGTTGCCATTTTTGAGTGCATCTTATCGACCCGCGGATGCACCGAAATGGAGTCGCCCGATGATGGGGATTTTGCAGCGTCGGGAGTTGGTTTTGACCATAAATTGGTGCAGACAAATAACAGCATTAAAGTATGTTTTATTTCCTTTATTTTAATAGATAATTTATGATAATTGTACATTGCGGACGAAAAGAAAAAATGCATATAAACTAGTTAATTTTCCATATGCGTTATGGCGAAATTGATGAGAATTTTGCCGAAGTGAAAGCCGATCGGAGGACGAGTTAGGTGTACAGTTTTATTGGACGCAACTTCGCTTTATTGCAACGAAACCCGCCGATCTCGCTAGAGCAATAAAATGGTTAAATCCTTCGGGGCGGCCAAATAAAATTGTTAAAACGAAACGAGACAAAATAATTGCACAAAATTCATATCGCGTTCGGGTGGGAAGACAACTGACAACTTTGTTTTCGCTTGCCGCTTGCCGGTTTCGGAGAGCGAAGGAAAACATTTAAATGGCCAGCATGTGTCCCGCTGCGCTTCGGTGGCTCGGTTTTTTTGCTTGGCTTCATAAAAGCGGCCTTTTCTTTTTGGGTGGAGAAAGAGGTTTTATGTTGAAATGTTAAGCAGTCCGTTTAGGCAGCTTCCCCAATCCAATCAAGGGATGCCAAGCCATTAAACGCAATAAAACCACTTTCCAATGAGTGGCCCGGGCAAAGAACGACGACGATCGTCGCAGTACTTTCAAATTAAAACTGATGTCGGGCGAAAATTGCATTATTCCGAAAAAGAAAAATATGGAAAATGAATTCATTAACCTCTGAACGATCGCCTTGCTGTCACGCGCAGCATATTTCGTTGATTGTCCAAATATGTTTTAATTGGCGATAACGGTAATCAGTCAACGGGTGACCGATTCCGGCGTGTCCTGACGGAGCGATGAGGTGCGTGAAACTTAACAATTAAAAACCGCCTCCAGGGTTCCCACCTGACGCGACACGCGAGAAAACTTGTTCCGTGCCACGTGAAACATGATCAACTTTGTGCATTATCACTCGAAACTGGATGTAATGTTCACACCATCTTGTTTTCATCGACGGCTCATTTTTTTACCGTCCCCTACCGAGGTGTCCGATTCCCTTGGGAGACTCGAATCACGGGGGGCCATCGGAAGGGGGCAAGCATAAATTTATTACAATAACCACGATCGGCTGACAGTTGGCAATTCTTCATTCCGGCTTAATGAGACCTTAATCAAGTGCCCAACCCCAGCCCAGAACATGAACAATGCTTGTTTGCTCAATTTTTCACCCCAGTTCTGCGGTGAACAGGAACACCTCGACGATACGTCGGTGAAACCGGTTGATATTCGATACCCGCCGCGCCGCAATCTAAAACCCCCGCCAATGTTTGGGTGCGCGAATGAGTGCACCAATGTTGGTCAATTAAAACTGGGGTTGATTGCGAATGGTGTTGCATTTTTGGCGACCAATTTTTATTCTCCATTTATAGGCCGCATTACCCGTTGTTCTTCGGTTTCGTATTGGTTTTATTCGTACATTGTTGCACACAGTTTTTTCGGCCAGCCTTCGAATGATCAGTTCAGGCTTCTGATCGTTATTTGATTATTCCACGCGACGAAGCAATCAATCTTAATCGATCAAGGACTCTGATTTCACTGCGCACAGATATCTTTTCGTGTGAACGATAACATTAAGTGACTCAGTACTTCGTATCTTGAAACATGATCAACCGTTAATTGTTTCAACGGGTTTTCTCCAATGGGGTTTAAGGATCAAGACCGACGGACCGATAGTGCAATTTATTGTCAAAATTGATACAATTTTAAGTTAAAATACGAATGCTAATCTTATATTGTTTTTCTCTATTTCAGGTATGTGCGTCACTGTGTCCTACGAATAGGTCATCGGAGTGCCGATACGCTGGTAATATGCTGGGCAAAAACTAATCCAAGCGTCACACTAACGTTGCCGCTAAATGCTTCATTCACGATCGTCTCGCGTGCTGGATCGTGACACCGTGGACACCGTTTTAATCGCCCAAACTTGCGTCACCCACCACGGCACGATGAAAAGACGTAAGACTGCACATTTATGGATGTGTTTTCGCACTCTATTCCAAATAATCAAACACTGCCTTCGCTGCCGAGGCGAGATTCCGTCAATTCAGTAAAATGAGACGCAACTCTTTAGCTAACTTATTATACTAACGGCGTGTCGGAAACGTAAATAAATAAACCCGTCCTTCGGCGACTTTTGAAGTACGCCGGGGAGACACAGTTTTTAGTGCGACGAGTTGCAAAAGGAAATTCAAATGCAAACCACCAATCAATCGCCATCTTGAATCGCGCGATTGATCTGGCGAATTTTTTGGTACCTCAGCGACCCCGTTTTGGGTCCGCCCGAGTCTTGGTCCCGCGGGACTTCCGAGATCCGAGATTGCATCCAAAACCGGCGACCGGACCAGGTTGTGTTTTTCTTAGCGAAGAAACAATTACATTCGCTGAGAAAAAAACGTGCAAAACGGATTGTGCAACGGATGCTGCTGTGCAGAGGCCGGGCCCTATGCTCTCCTCGTCCTTGTGTGTGGGTTAAGGTTTATTTTTTCGCTCGCTCGCAGCAGCTCGCAGCGATTGGCTGATCTCGCGCGGACGGATTACGACGGCGGCTCGGATGACGAAATGGAGCCCCGAGGAATCAGACCAGACCACACACTCCTAAAGCCGATGTAAATCACCTGTCATTCAACTTTTCAACGTCGACCGGTTGATCGTCAAACCGCGACCGGAGAGTGCGATCGCAGGCCCTGTTGCTTTTCGCACGTTTCAGTGCGCTCAGTGCTCAGTGCCGGGCCTTAGCAGCAACCCTTCGCGGGCTTTCGTGCTGATCAGCCAAATCAATATGCTGTTCAGTTTGGACATCTGATGGCTTTTCTAATGCGTCTGGTCGAAGATGCGCCATCGACCGTCCGAAGTGTCAAAATCACAATTTTAAACGAACCAAAAGTCATTGGAAATTAATATGTTAGTAATAATTAGTATAACAAAATTAGTAGAAGCGAATCTGAAAGATAAATACGAATTACGGCACAGACGAACTTCTCCAAAAATCTTCAATGGGCCATTCGAACCGAAGAACCCCTTTAAGGGTTAAAAAGGACCCCAACCACAGAAGTGACAGAGAAGCGACCGCGCGCTAGTCGCACCCCGAGGTAGGGGTCGACCAGTAGTTGTACTTCTGCGCGCGGAACACGAAACCGGTGCTAGTTTGGCACGACAGAGCAACTAATATGGTTCCAGAGGGTATACTGCTCATTCGCTGCTCCTTCGGCACCGCGTACTACGACGATCCCTGCGCCCGATGATGGATAGGATGTTAGAAAACACGAGACGACGACGCCGCCCGCGTTTGTTGCCGGGAAGAAAAAGAAAACGGAAACATGGCACAAATAATAATTAGCGCACAATGAAGGCGAAAGAACGGGGCAGCAGCAAACTAACAACCCCCATTGAGCGACGCCTTTCAGCGGACACCACCGCGCGACGCACCCACCGCCCTCGTCTGATGATCCTCGTAGGCGGATCGGAAGAGCGGCGGAATGAATGGGTTGACCTCAAAAGCGCCAATTGTGCGGATTGTTTTCTTTCGGCCCCCGTCAACGCCGCGGACCGGACCGGCGGTGGCGTTAGTCATCCTCACGTGCGAAATTCTGCCAAGTCTGGCCGC
>NW_026454486.1:0-8045 GCF_943734635.1 Anopheles cruzii | reverse complement strand
ACTCCCTCCTCTCATGGTTTCCTCCGCTCTTTTCCGCCGCTGCCTACGAGCGGACCCTCACGAGCCCGCCTGCCCGACTTTTCTCTTCCTCGTCGCAGGCAGAGGGGGTTCGGTTTCAGCCTTCCTCATCCCTTCCTCAGGCCGAGGGGTACCTCGGGCACTCAAAATTGTTCACTGGGTGGCAGACATTTTCGATTGTGTTTGAGGACATTCAATCTCCTCCGGACGCTCCGGACGCATCTTTTGCAGCCGCGCAGCGTAAGACAGATCGCCACGTTTCGATCGGCGAGAGGGTGTTTGTGTGTGTGTATGTGTGTGTTTTATGTACCGACCGAGTGTGCCGGACCGGACAACGCGCCGGGGAGTTCGCAAACACACTCTGTAAATTAGTCCAGAAAACAAACGTGGTGCCTTTTTCCTTCTGATCACAAAACAAAACCTGATCCTTCTTGTCGTCGTCGTAATCGGTTTAATGCAAAATTCCCACAACCACCCAAGTTAGAGTTACACTTCAGTGTTGTGTGCGTGCGTACGTGCGAGTGTCTGTGGTTTTCTGTGTACGTATGCCCCTGCGGAGTCGGCCCCAGGCGTCGTCGTCGGGCGTGCTGCGTACGGATGCCCGGCGCACTATTGTTACCCGTGGTGGTGGTGCTGTGCTGGTGGGGTAACACGCCAACCATCTCGTGATAAATGGTTAGTTAATCCTTCTTTCATTTTCTTTCTTTTAGTCAACCGAATAGTCCGTAGAGTTCCGAATATTCACGGGAGTCCTGTAGACCCTTCTTGATTTCAGCAGCAGTAGGCGCTTCTTATAAACTGCGCCGTAACGGAGACGCACTTTGATGATAACCCACCGCACATTCTATTCGTTAACCCGTCGCAAAAAACGGCTCCAGTGTGGTGGTCATCCCACAGTTGGCGGTGTTAATTCAATATGCGCGCCTCCTGTGTTGTGGTTGTGTGCGTACGCGTCGTACGGTTGGCGATAATCGACGCACACACTTTGCCAGCGAAGGATTCTTTCGCACTACACACGCGTGCTTCGCGTTGCAACGCAATTGTTGCAATACCGGCCTTTGCTCCTCACGAATGTGTAAGCACACATCCGCTGTATGTGTGTGTGTGTTGGTATGTAGGCATCGCATTATGCATAAATCTGGCTGCTCGTCTGGTCACTTAACAACTCGCATAAACGTTGGCTCCTTTTTATTCCGCGATGTCGTCGGTTGGTCCCTGCGTGCACCGCGCGCTCTCCTTTGCCCGACAAGATTGCTACGACGAAAACTGTAGGCGCATCACAAATTTATGGAAAAATGGAGTGCGGCGTGACGTAAGCGCGTCTCGATCGGGGCGCGAGCGTCGTGGCAAACGAGAGCGAGAGCGAGAGAGGAAGAGCAAAAACAAACGCCGCTCATGGGGCGCGCGCGTTGGTAAACAAAAATTTGTGTCGCTCCTCCGTCCTTAGCGTGTGTGTGTGTGCAGGAACCGCGCGCCGTACGGGTCGAATTTGAATTTGGTGTGCACATATAACGCTCCTCCGGGCTTCCGGGGACCCCGTGGCTTTACCGTGCGGGGCGTGAGGTCACTTTTCCGATGATGACGTCTTCTGTCAAAACCCTATCGCGCGGAAATGATGTGGTAGGCGTCGGATAAAGTCGCGTTATGCGTCATTTCTCCATCACGAGAGAGCGAGTCATGTGGCTTTGGGTGTTGCAAAAGCAGTAAACTATGAAAACTATGAATGTCCTGCTACCAATAGTGTGTTGTGTTGTAATCAAGCGATCCATTGACGATTGGAAATTTAGCATTTTTCCAGTCTCGTTTATTAGGGAAATCCAAAATGGACGACCACCTCTCCACACCCGTCCGGTAGTTGCGGTCTTGTATATGTTAATTTCTATGCCAATCCCGAACACACTGCTTCGAGTCTCGACCTTGCGGTAGCCAGGAAGCCAGGAGCTGACGACACGCACGCTATTACTGTTCCCATGCTGAAACGTACTCTTCCAGTGAAGCAAACCACAATTACGAGCACATGACGTGCTGCGTGTGTGTGCTGAAGAATCGGGAGTGTCCACCGGGTTCCAGAAACGACTCGAACATAGCGATGGCCGTCGCACCGAGCCGCCATTTCATTACGCGCATTTCTGTTTCGTTGTGTCGGTTGCCTGCCCCTGCTGTCTCGACTTCAGCAAAACCCGGCCATATGCGCGGATTTCTTTTTGCTTTTTGCGAATGTGTAACTAAAACATCCATCATACGGAGGCAATACGCGCGCGGTGGTTCCAGAAGATGGATGGTGTGTACCACCAAGCGAAAGATAGCGCCATGCTGTGAACCGCTACCCTAGAGAGAGGGAGAGAGAGGGGAGGGTGCATATCATCATCGTAAATCCCAACGCTGATAACGCAGCAAAGCGCGCCTTGGCCGTGTGTGAGTAAGTCGACTGTGGGTTCTTCGGTCTCGACCTCGCAAACAATGCGTCATACTAGAGAGCAATGGAAGTTTCACTTGGGATAAGCTACCTCAGAACTGCCACACACTGAATGTCGTTAGCAAAAGATGCTCAGCCATGAAGGCTGGGTAAACCCCACACCCGGGACACGCATAAATCTCGGCTCCCGGGCCGCGACGCGACGCTTTCAGCGAAACAATAATATCACATCATGATGCGAACCTCTTGTTCCTCCGATGCGCGGCGAATGACTCGACGGGATCGTTTACCGAGGAATTTGGTTTGGTTTTATCGCCACCTCTTTTTTTGCGTCAGTTCGCGCGCGCCCTGCTACGTACACCATGACCACACGGTCCACCGGTATGGGTGGTACATCATCGTCATCGTCGGAGAAGGTTGTGCCACAGAGACAGCAGTGTCAGTGTGCGTCTGGTAATGGCGTCGGTCGAATTATCATTATCATCGTTAGCAGCGTCATTATTGATAGTGTCGGCGCGCGTCGGGTGCGTGTGTATGTGCGTGGTGATGGCGCAACAATGTCCTTTGTTGTGTTGTTGCTGACTCCGCCGACCTGAGCCCTGTTTTTCGTCACCTCGTTTGAACTATCGAAATCTAGTTAAAACTGGGCCACACTGGGCATGCAGTGGACCTGTGGATTACAACCTCACTGCCTGTCAGTTACACAGTGACTGCACGCCACGTGAGCATTTCTTGTTGTCCAACAGACAAATTCAGTCCACCTTTATGTCAGTTCTGTTAAGTCACCATCACAGTAGCCCACATCCTTCTGGACTGCTATGGCTACTCCTCAGAAAGATCAATTTGTAACAGAGACCAAGACATATCCCAAGTCCACTCCAAGCATCCTAACCAAGAGCATAAACTGTCTCAACTGAGCGTAAATTTCCTCAGAAGATCCGGATTATACACCCAAATACACGCTACAAAGTCTCTATAATAATACAACAACTTTAATTTTTTCGCAAAAACTGGTCAGAGAGTAAGGAAATGGGCTCTTGTTTACGTTTCTTTGCTAGGTTTATTAACTTTTGTTGATGATGATGATGATGAGTTTGTTGTTTAGGCGAAGTAAGGTGGTATTCAGCGGTTTTATTTGGTCCATGTCTATCGAAGGTACATAATGTGATTCATGGAATCTATTCTGACTTTTCTTTAGTTGCTTTATTAGTTCTTTCCCGTATAAAGTTGGGGCTATAAAGATGTAAAAAGTACCGGCAGTTCCATTGTATACAGGAAGAACGCTTCAAATCTTCGATCTCTGGCAAGCGCTTCCTTGTTGGACTGGAAGGGCACGATAATCTTCTCTCATCCTTGCCGACGAAACAGAACCACACAAAAATGGATGTCGTGTATCCTGAAAGCTCTTTTCAAAAATCTTTTGGTTCCTCTTTCTTTTCCGTCGCCACCACATCCGAGAGTGTAATGTCAGGGAAAGTGTCCAAGAAAAAATAAAATGTGCTCTTTACATACTTTCGAGGCACCACCAGCTCATACATGCGCACTTTCAGTTCTCTCTATCTATCTCTCTCTCTAGCTCGCTCGGTTTTATTCGTTGCTGGGTTCTATTGTTTGCCGTTCTTCAATTATTACACTAGACGAGACGGGTCGGCAGCGTGTTCAACACACTCTTCGTTCCCGAAAGATTTCTTTTCCCTTTACAGTCACGCGCGCACATGTCAAACCAATCACCAAAGGGGGCCCCCAGTTGCCCGCGTGTCCTTGTGGCCATCTTTCCCGGTTCGAAACTCGACGTGCGGTTTGGGTGACCTACATTAATGGAGGAAAAGACCGGACCCCCCGGCAAGGAAGAAGCTTACCTTCGAGCAGCTTGGCCGATCCGAGGACATGCGACGAGCGTTTGCTTGACACGCTAATTTTTGTGTAACCACCGGTTTTGCCGAGTGGCGACAAGTCGGAAGGAGACCTAGTGTCCTAGGAGACACACACCCGGTCCCGGTTCGCACCGCTGTCTGCCAATGTCAAACAAGTCCACGGTGTATTTGTCTACATCTTTTTAGCGGTTGCTTGGTCGAACAGGTTGACACATGTTCTAATGGCGTATATTCGCACACGGTTTCTACATTAACGTAAAACTGGCTACGAGCAACAACTCCACCGCGGGTTGTGAGGGGGCCTCTTTCTTCGATTGGCTGCTGACTAAAGTATAACATGACGACTACGTGGCTTCTATCAAGTAGCGCTCGTTTTGGTTATACGACGGTCCGTTAGTGATGCCGGTCCGAATGGTCTTTTTCGAGGGTCAGCAGAGTAACTGTCGTGTTGATCGGGCCCGCGCGAGTTGTCACTAGTCAGACGGACATTCCATCATCACCATGGAGAAGTTGTGTTTGTTGATCTATTTATTGCAGCCTGCGCCGCGTTCGTCCCTATTGACGTACACGCACATCGGGGAACACGGTCGGCTGCGATGACAGTCGCGAGATACGCACATGCTTCCGTTTCCTGTGCCAAACTGCGGTCTGCCGTGTGTTTCATCGCGCCGCACTGGGTCACGACCTGGTCTGTCGGCTGCGGCCGGGCGAGATGATGTAACCTAGCCGCCTGCCACCCGAATGTTGCTCTTTTACATGGTCAATGGTGCTGGGCAAAGTTCTTCTGTTCCCAGGGAGTGAGGGAGTGTATCGATAGATTCCGAAACAATACCTCCCGGTCGGCCCGGGGTGCGGATGAAGCCGAACTTCCAGGGTGCGTCAAGAACGCGCCAACATCGGCATCATCATCGCGCGCAGCACACGGGGTCGATTGCATAATCATCATTCTTCCATTTTGAATTCAAATTCCTGCCGTGTGCCGTGCGTTGGTTTGAGACACAGAGAGAGGAGGTACACACAGTACATACGCCTGGTTCCGAGGGCCGTACCAGTTGGTCGTGTCGTCTCCGCCACCGCCAGCCCCGGGTTTTCCCCGGTGTGGCGCATTTTATCGCATGGAATAAAACACGGGGTACAGGAAACTTACGCCCTTCTTTTTCTTGGGGTCACTTATACTTTTACATCGCGCCCCCCGTCGATGGTCCCATTTTCGCATTAGAAAATGAATATTTCATGGCCAGTAAAAAATGCTGAAGCAGAAGTACAGCGCGCAATCCAGAATCTACCCCCTTCTGATGGTTTGTGCAGTGCTATTTTGCGTAACTGACGTGGACGCCACGCGTACACAGAACCCGACGTGGAGAGAAGAAGCCCCCGATGGCTTCAAGGAGAGCTGCGGGAGTAGTGTGTTCTTTGAGCTTCTAAACTCCTCTCTCACTGTGTGTCAGAATTTACACAGACCCCCAGGCTTCGCTTCTGTGTGCTAGCTTGGCGGATGCCGTCTATAATTATTTATTTAAGAGGGCCAATAATCAGCTCGAGAGGAGAGCAACAACAGCAAATTGTAGCACATTGTCAAGTGGGAGTTGGTGGCCGCCGCTGTGCTATTTACAGGTCGCAGATTTTATTGATACACTCCACACCGGAGAATCATCGGGGCACACATTATCGCTACTAATCGCAATGCACACACGCGCGCGGCGGCAGTAGTCTCTGGGCTACTTTGTGGTGCGGCCTTAGGCTCTGAGAGTGCACTCCAAGACTACTACGTCCGCCAGAGGGGAGGAAGACACAGGTGCAAAACACGCGCCACCCTCGTCTTCGTCGTGGTCGATGTAGAAACCCATTTTATTGATGTGCGCCCAATGCAAACAAAGCGTCCCGGGATCCGCAACTTCTTCGGCCGAGAGATTATCAACACAACAACTCACCGCCCGGGCCGGGCCATCGGCGGTTTCGCAACTCTCGCCTCTGATAGATAACCTAACGGGTGGTGGAAAGGCAGGTGTAGGTTGCTGAGAACCCGCCACCTTCCAGCCGCCCCGTTTCGCAGCTCTTGTTGGCTGCTGTGTGTGTCGGTAGTTTGTTTGTGCCCCCCGAAAGCAGCCAATGACGATGATGGCGTCGTGGACTTTTGAGGCGTCTTCGTCTATATGCGCTCCGTCGTGGGTTGCTGGTGGGGTCTTTAAATCCATCCCCACCCCTTACGGTGGGTGGTGGTGGGGTGATGTATGTAAACAAATGCCAAGCGATAACACGTCCGTTCGGCTTGTTGTGTGGTGGAAGCAGCAGCAGCAACGGTGTGTGTTTCCCAACCACTACACTACACCACCACAGTGCTACTTATCGCGGTTCGCGCACCACTACCACGAGCGGACTGTTGTTTTATATGGACCAACACACATACACACATCACCGAACGCGGACTACTGTTTTTTGTTTGTAGCGATTGAGCGAAAGAGAGAGCCTCCAACGAAAGTGACGCGAGGCGAGAAGCTTTTTTGAAGGACAGCCTTTAGTCGCTTCTTCTTCATTTGCGTCTGTTTTTTTGGCGTGCTTCCGCCATGACACGCGTCCTCGGGGTGTCCTTTGGCTACAGGGGAGGGAAGTGTAGAGCGCCGTGGGGTGTGGTGGTAACTAGCAGCAGCAGCAGCATCATCCTTGATGTGTGAAGTGCCTTTCGGAGTGCCCGGGCCAGAGCGGGGATGAAGTCGCGCGCCGCTCGGTCGGTCGGCACCGGTAAGGTTTCTCCACCGTTTTTTTTTCCTTCGCCGAGGTATGTTTTATTTTCTTCGCGCCTTTCAGTGCACCCGCCGCTGAAAAGCCAAAACTGCTGAGAGGTGCCAGTTCTCCCTCGTGCTGGTCTGGTGTTGGTCGATGGTGCTTAGCGTCAACGACTTCTTCTGTGTGGTGTCTTCTGTATTCTCCTTAGTTTTCATTTTTTTTACTGTAACAAAAAGTTATGTAACACACTGCAGTGTAATGGAATGGTGTGTAATCCTTCTTGCTCCATGGCTGTGTGATGACCACTACTTGACGAAACAAGCTTTCTCCGATGTCTAGCTTCTGGTGCATCCGTACGTGGGTCACTAGATCGATTGCGCATAGTTACGGGCCGTTCATTACTGCAAAGAACCACAAATAAACAAATAGATGTCAAACACACAAAATCTGTCATGATGATCAGGAATTGTGCATGGTTTTAGATGCTTTGTTTTCATCACCAAACTGCTGCGCCCTTACAAGGTCCAAGTTTTGTTTTCAACTCTATCGTGCCACTGTACACTTTGTGTACCTGTGCGCGCTGTGCATGCATGTGTACCACCCAGAACCTTGTATTCTACCGCACGTCCCGTGTATTTACACCGCCTCCCACCCGTCGTGTGATTGTTTTGCCTTTACGCGAGAGTGTGTTTGCAAAATGGCCACCGTTAGTGTTTGGGGCTGTGTGAACGCCACTGCGCTTCTGCTAACCCTACCTTGTTATGCATATATGAGGGACGGGTTGGGGGGTGTGTGGCCACTATAAATAGCCGCCAGCAATGCGAAGGGGGGGGGGTCTGTGCTCTCCTCGAGGCTCCTTCGCGTGCACTACGCGGCGAAACTACCATCAGCACACTACTACTGCGGCTGCCAATAGAGAGCACAAAACTATTCTGTGATTCGTATGGAGAAACGCACATCACCAGCAGCACAGTCACACGCACACACTAACTGTTTGACGTGGATTTTTTCCC
>NW_026454485.1:0-8053 GCF_943734635.1 Anopheles cruzii | reverse complement strand
GGTTCGGTTTCTATAATTTAATTTGCACCTTCCCGTGTGCGGCACGAGCCGAACCCAGCGGTGGGTTCCCGGGGGAAAAAAGGACAACACACAAACGGACTTCGCGGACGCCAAAGCATCCGCCGGTTCCCGGTTCCCTTTGGCCCGTGCATTGAGCAGATCAAACGGCGGTTTAATTTTTGATCGGACTTAATAAATAGTTAATTTCGCTACAAAATATTCGCTCGCTTTTTTTTGTAGCAAACAACGCGCCGTGTTTACTTATTCATTCGCCCGGGCGCCCACCATTAGCCGGCGGTGGCGATTTTTTTACGTCGACCCCCGATTTGGCGAAAAATCAACCCTCGGGAAGGTAGCCTCTGCGATGCAGCGGGCTGAGGTGCATTAATCCTGCCATTTGGGGTCCCCTTCGGGTGGCGCCGGCCGTTCGCTTCCATTCGCTCGCCGTTTCCATTTTTTGCCGACGCAGGATTGGTCGACGCTTCGTTCCTCCGGCGGGCATCTGGCCATATTTCATATGACTAATTAATTAGCCGCCGCCGCGGAGAATGCGGGTTTCATCAACCGGCGAGTCCCGGGCACACCTGGCGCACTCTGGCGCTAAGTGATGGGGAGGGGGCCACGATCTAGATGATCGCCCCAAAAAAATAGAAGGTAGTTTGGTCTGATGTGTTTGTGTTCAAATATTTTGCTTTTTTGCTTTTTTGCTACAGCATTATTTTTGTAGAAGGGTGGCGTAAAATGTTTCCGACGGTAACATGAAGATGGCAGCACTAGCAAATGAAAGCTGGTGAGTTTGATTGTCAATCGTCTGACAGTTACTCCCCAAAGCCAGTTTCAGCCAGTTTGAAGGTACAGTTTTTGCGTAACAATAGTTGATGCCAGTGTTTTTGTGGAAATGGACAAAATCGAGTATCGGGGTGTCATTAATTATTTGTTTATGAATTAATAATACGGCTACGCTAACCAAAAAATGAGTTGGGTTCTGTGTTTGGGGACTCTGTACCATCATTAACCACTGTAAAATTGTTTTTTTTTCGGGACGTCCACTACCGCAGAAAAGATCGCCAAAGTTCAATAAACGGTGCTAGAGGACAGCCGAATTAAGTTTGGATTAGAGTACATTATTAAGTGTATTAAGTACAAGATTAAGTACAGATCCAAAAAAAAGTTTGTCACATTTACAATCAATATTAAGGGCCGTTTACACGTTGCGATATATCGCAGCAATCCCTTGTATCCATTATTCGTAGCGATATATCGCAGCCAAGGTGGAGCGTCTACACGCCACGATGTATTCGTTGCGATTTGCAATCGCAGATCTCGGTGTCATGGAAACAGCCATGGAAGAAACACTGTGTTTGTCTGCCTTTGGATTGTGCGTTTCGGTTACAAAGCAAAAAATAGAACGTACCAAGAGTACTAATCGGTCACGGTGGTCGAGGGAATGGCTTTTAAAGCGAGGCAATTATTCTCACGTTAAACTTTTGCTTTAAAAACATTCAAAACAACATGTCAAACCGCCATCAACACACGCGCACATGTCTATCCACCGTCAGCACACGCACACATGTATGGAGATTGGACCGAAATTGATGCTCGGCGCATTCAATTTTTTTGATCTGCCGATCTGGTCGTATACAAGCAATTTGTTCCTTTTTTCCTGTCTACACGTAGCGATATATCGTGGCAATTGGTTTCATACAAGGGATTGCTGCGATATATCGCAACGTGTAAACGGCCCTTTAAGACATGGGCAAACTGTCAGCACGTTGGTTGTAGCGTTTCCTCAGCGGTTGCCATGGCGACAATCCGCAAATAATGGTTCGAACTGCTTGACCATCCGCTTTACTCAGCAGATGTAGCTTAAAGTTTGTTCTGACTTCTGTTTGTTCCCTCACCTAACAATTTCGATCGGACGACAGAGATTTTCACCAAATGAAGAGGCAATTCCTTTCGTAAACAATTATTTTGGAGACAAAAATTATTACTTTTCTCAGTACTATTTAGACGGTTTGCAGAGATCGTACCTTTGATCATTTCGAAAACATATTATTAAACGTATGATTAAAGACAACAAATTTTGTGATTCTCTCAACATGTTTGATTTTCTCAATTGATTTTGTGAAAAGTGTGGCTTCATTCATCTTGAACTCCTCGGACTATCATCCTCACTCACGTCTCAATCGTACGCAATCCATTAGAGCCTGCTTCGATTAAATATTCTATCCTAGTTACTTTGCTTTGTTCGTAAATTCAAAATGACCGCCGGTCTTTTAACATTCAAAATATGCCAACCATTACCATATTAAACTCTGGCAAGCAATATTTCGCCCTGCACTCACGATTTTCTATAATAAAAAGTTCTTCAAAAACGCGTCAACGACACCGAGTCGGACACGTTCGGTGCTCATTTAAGTTTCTTCCACTGCGTCTTGCCCTTCGCTTGGGTCCGCAGGTCGAAGACCCGCGATTCGAGGGAAAATCATTCACTGTGGCAATGTCACCGCCACACACACACACACACACACACACACACACACACACACAGGCACACTGTGCGCTGTACATTGGGTTTACATAAGCGAAAAGTATGTGGCGGTTCGCGGACCGCGAAGCAAAACACGGGGCACGTTCCACACAACTAACTTCGACCTCCCGGGCGGCCCAGCCGGGCGGAACGTTGTCGTGCAGGGGGGGTTAGGTGCGTTCGGGGCCACCTTCCGCCGTGTTGGTGGACATTTGATTGATTGTCAGCCGACGCTCGCGACTTCCGCCGACGGCGCCCCGGGGGCTTTGCGGCGGGAAATGTCCTTTGCGACTTTCTCCTTCTTCTTTCTCTCCTTCTTCTCTCTGGCTCGGGGCTGGGTTCGGAGAGGGCGGTGGGTTGCTTGTGGGCGGACAAAAACTTACCATCTTTTGGTGGACTAGCGCAGGGTGGTGCGTAACTGCCTAAATGATACCCAGAGTAGGAGTTCTGGTGCATCGGGGGAAAGGGATACCCGAGGGCACCGCGCGGACTCGGGAAGCCCGAATCCTGGCCGCCCTGGGCGCCAAAGTGCTGATAGCCACTCCGGATGCCACCGTACCTGCGAAAGGAAGAGAACACGAAAAAGGGATATTAGAGCGCGGGATTGAAGGGTCACTTCGATCAAATTAGTTTCACTCGATTACATTCGAATATTATCCTCGACAGATCGAAGCCTACCGCGGTTGGCCTGCTTTTCGCCAGCGCTAAAAGTAAACGCACCGACCGGGAAGCCGATCGTCGGCGTCCGCCGAAAGTTTGGCCCCAAAACCCGTGCGCCCAAATTGTAAACTAATTTTTCCTGCCACACCACAAACCAGGAAAGGCTGTAATTAGATGCACGTGGCACTCGAAACCCGGTGGGGGGGAAAATAAAAAAACACCCACAGCATACCCCAAAACTCACGGTATTGGGCACGGTTCGAAAGCCATCGGTCCCGTTCGGCGTGAGAGGGTACCGATTTCACAGCATCGATACCGGAAGCGAGCCCGACACAAGGGGAAGGAAAACTCAGTGGGTTGAAGATTTTTCCAGCATGGCGTCCATCAACTCGCACCGCGGGCGAGCCGGCGAGTGCGCGGGCGCACGCGCACGCACGCTAAAATCGGGTGCAAAAGCATAAACATTAAACACGGTCCGGGGTGGAGGAGTCGCCGCTCCGCCGGATGAATTAAACAATTTGCCCGTAATTCAATTTCGGTAGCCGAACCCGTCAATTTTCGGGCGGCCATTACGAGTGAACGGCGTCTAAAGTAAGGCCGCAACTACGGACTCCGTATAGTGACCGGAAAGTCGGTCGCGGTTGCAGCTCGATCCGTTTCGGATCGGAAGTCGACGTCGGAGTGGCCAGGCCACGGGGTTCGAGATCATCTCTTTCGAGACGGCAGCTTGAGAAGATTTTTCCAACATTGCACCCAATTACTGAGGGGCCATTTCGGGATTCACTTACATAAAATGTTTTTTTTTAAACTCGAAAGTGTGTCAAATAAGAACGATAATAGGTTCGTTTGGTCGGTAACAAAGGGGGCCGCTAGGAGTCTAATTTTTGTTTCTATTATATTGGTACACTCTTCATATGAACGTATGTCAAGTTTAATTTCAATCAGTGTCTTCATTCCTTGTTCTCAATCCATTTAATATCGACGTGTCACAGTATTTTTACAACGGAAAAAATCAAGTATCGTGCAGTGATTGAATTTTGGTGTAAAGTTTAAGAGCAAAGGAATTTTTTGAACGAATGTTGAAAGTGTATAAGGACTCTTCGCCTTCAATTGGGGAGTTAAAAGGGCGGTTGGTGAGTTTAAACGTGGTCGTAGTAGCCTTCAAGCCGATCCATGTTAAAAACGTGAAAAAACAGACACAACTCCTGAATAATCCTGTAATCGTAGGAAAAATACAGGATGTCGTATTTGTAAATCGTCGAATCACTGAAATAGATTTAATATAAGGCCTAGACATCTCAAGGAGCAGTATAACCAATATTTTGACTGAAGTTTTGGGTTCCTAAAAGCTGTTTGCAAAATGGGTGCCGCATTCGCTAAAAATACTGTTGTCGAGTTACTGTTGCGGGTCACAACGATCCTTTTTTGTCTATGTGCCGTACGTATAACCTTTGCTCGTCTCAGATTGATCATAACATGTCTATTCGTCAGTGTCGTAGTTTCCTTGATCTCGCGTACTTTTAATGCCAGGTTACCGGCTTTTTGTTCTCGTCTTCACCAGTAGTTATTTAGGTTAGCTAGGGTTCTTTTTAAGTCAGCTAATTTTTACCTCTTTTTTGTCAACTAGGCTCCGCTGCCCATTGTCAAATTTATACTAATAAATAAATAAATAAAAATAGAACAATGCACCGTGTCACAAGAGCAATTTGAAAATGGCAAAAACCCATGAATTAAAGTTCGAATTGTTGCAGTATCCACCGTATTCATTAGATTTGGCCGCTGGCGACTTCAATCTGTTTTCCGACCTAACAAACTCGTGCGTGAAAAGCGTCATCAATCAATAGACATCAATAGACTTCACTTCAATTCACGTAGACTATACTGAGTAATAAAGTGTATTTCAATCCGTAAAAATGTGTTTTTCTCATCGACCATACAAACTTATTGAAGAGCCTAATATTAGGTTGGCTAAAAAGAAATCGACGTTTTTTGGGTGAATTTCAAAACTATATTTAACAGGTTTCCAATGGTCCGATTTGCGTCAAATATGCACCATTTTGTTGAAAAATATGCTGCCTTCACAAAAGTATCTTCATACTGGCTCTTTTGTAGAAGGCTTGGTCGTTATTGGTGAAAAACTCGAACAATCTATTTTCAAAATCCTTTCTTGATCTCAATTTTTCATCACTTAGGAAATTTTGTAATGCGCCAAAATGGTATCAATCGCTTAGTGGAAGGTCCGGACTATACGTTGGATGCATTAAAACTTCCCAACCAAGCTCCCGAATTTTTTGGCGAGTGACTAAAGACGTGCGTAACATTTCGTTGTCCTGATGGAACACAACTTTTCTTCTGTTGGCCGATTCTGGTCGTTTCTGGTCAATTGCTAGCTTCAAACGGTACAGTAATTGACGGTAGCAATCTGAATTTAGTATTAAACCACTAGGAAGCTGCTCATGATAAACAATTTCCTTCAAGTCCCACCATATAGCCAGTAGAACCTTCCTAGCTATTATTCCGGGTTTGGCCACCGGTTAATCTGCTTCACCACACTTAGACCACGATTATTTTTACACAGTATTGTCGTATGTATCCCATACCTCATCCCCAGTATCAATCATTTAAAGAAATGGGTCGATTTCGTTCCGTTTGGCCAAAACTTCGCAGATGGCATTTCGAGCCATCATGTTTTTTGGTGTAAATACGGTGGCGCCCAAACATCGAGCTTCTTTGTGAATCCAGGTTTGCGCAAATGGCTTTAAGCTGTTCAATGATTGATCTTTAGCTCCTGGCCGATGCTCTGATTACTAACATGCCGATCTACTTTGATTGTTTCTGTGATTTTATCGACATTTTCGATACGTCGTCTAGGCTTTAACATAAAAAATAACTGAAACGTGTCAACGAAACCAAAATTTGACCCAGCTAGCTGTTAGAGTATTGGCACCATAAACACCATACGAAATTTCAGGGGCTTAGCTTGAATTTTCACCTTTATCGGACAAAAACTGTAAAATATACCGAATTTTTTCTGCGTTCACCTCCATTGTCAACACCCTATAACTCACAAACGAATAGAACAAACAAAAAACAATCTAAACATTTTTTGAAGTGTAAAGAATCAGCTTTAAAACGAGCCTAAACTTGAAACTGTACGATCGATACTTCACGAGATATCGATCACTAAACGCATCTATCGCGAAAAACGTCGATATCTTTTTTGCCAACCTAATATATCGATACGGTTGGTGTATTCTTGAAGGGTCTAGGAACCAATGCAGAACTAGAATGCGATTAGCATTCGGTGTGCCAATATTCTTGTCGTAATATTCGGCCTCGGAGGCGGATGAAATAAAACATTCATATGCCTCAAAACAAATCATCAATCAAATAAAAGAAGTTCATCGAATAAATGTGTCTGTACTAATTTTAAACACCTATTTGGGCGTTGGGTTTTTATTAATTAAGTGACTCCCGGCGCCTATCATATCTGTTACCATTACGCGCCTGGATGCGGTGGCATTTTCTCCGAAGGAATGTTTCAACCATAAACAGAAGAAAATCAATTAACCACCATTTCTCCGCACTGTTTACCGAATGATACTTTCTGCCTTTTTAATGCCACCCCATTTCGCCACCGCCCCGTAAAAGTCGTAAAACCACCGCCCGATGTAAAACCCGATTTCGTTGTTTACCCTTTGGCTTCCGAATCGTAAATCGCCCGCCCGCGTTTTAGAGGCTTAGCGACTACGAGAGTCTTTAACAGTTCATTGTAAGCACATAAATCACCTTCTTTTTAACCCCAGCCCGCCGCCGTTGCCATTGCGCCCGGGGAGGGTGCGATTTGCGTGCAATTAGTCGCCCCGAACGGAGTAAAAGGGTGTAGTAAAAATATTGTTACCAAGCCGAGACCATAAAACGGTCCCCGGTGGGCTTTGGCCAAACGCCAATCTTGATTGAACGGCATTAAATCAATCCGGTGTTCCGGGGCCGGTTTCGTCTAGTGATTTCTGTAGTGTACGCGAAGACAAATTAGCAGCAGCATGGCAATAAAGTAAGGGCCCGGCTCAGGAATATGCTTGGGCTTGGCGCGGGCCCCGGCCGGAGGAAAGGACTTCAAACGGGGTGCGATGAGTGGCACGCGCGCATATGTGCCATAAAACTTGACAAACCTCTGAAGCTGAAAAAGAAGCGCTTCCATCGAGCAGCAGGAACTCCTAGCTCCTGACGGAGGACGGAGGCTCTCGTTAAGGAAAAACAAACAAACTGACGAGCCCAAGGAAGGCGAAACCCCGATACCGAAACGTAGTGGTGTGGCGTAGTGTGCCTTCGGGGGTTGCTTTTTATGACCCCCACACCCCCTTCACGCTCGTTGGCCGATTTATGATTGTAAAACTAGCTTTCAGCTCTACGAGCGCGCCCACGATCGCTACGATGCCGCTGCCATTACTGGCAGCCGGTCAGGACCGGTCTCAAATTGGAGGTCGTAAAAAAGTCGCAGTTTAAAGAGACAAAAACGTCAACGAAACGCACACAGACGTACGCACACGGACCACTAGCGACTCCGCGAGCCCGCCGGCGAAATGGTCACCGATCGATCCTGTCTGCCGGCAATCCTTCACACGGGACACTCTCCGGGGAATGGGGCACCCCGCGGTGAGGACCACTTTTTGCGACACATTTGTCGACGCGGGACCAATCCGGGAATGCCAAGATCAAACCCAATCGATCCATCCATCGATCATTCCACACGTCGTCGACGATGATGTTATGGTTTATGTTGCACTCTCTCGCACTCTCTCTCTCTCTCTCTCCTGGTCGCCCGCACTGTCCATCTGGTTAATGTGATTCCTTTTATGACTC
>NW_026454484.1:0-8054 GCF_943734635.1 Anopheles cruzii | reverse complement strand
CCGGTTGTTGAAATTTTGATTAGACAATTTCCCCACGCGGCCCATCCCGCGCCCGCGCGGGGGGAGCATTCCACGGGCTGAAGAAACCCATCGCCACGTGCCAGCTACAAACCCGTTGCGCCCGTTTTCTTTCTCTGCCGTAGATTGAATTTTAACGAACCTGACCAGTTGGCCAGTTTGCTTTCAATTGAACCCTGAACCCCGCCAGGACGCAGGACGGATGGACCGAAAATGCTACAAAATCCATTAATCGAACCGAGCGGGAGGAACCGAACACCTTCCGGGCAGGATGGCAGGATGGTCCGGGAAACCCTTCGCTAACCAGCGGTCGGCGAAGTCCGTAATCCTCCAATAAAGAACTGTAATTTATTTGTTTATTTTGCGGTTACCGCTGGCTGCTAGCGCACCGGTTGGCCCCGGCGAGGGCCACCCTTTGCCGGGACGGGCCGGCAGACTGTCAACAGTGGGGTCCCGAAATCGATATCGGACCGAACCGGGGCACCGGGAAACGGAGCCGGCTTTTGTAGGATCGACCGAGCGCCGTGCTGGCTGGCCCGGTTTGTAATCGATGAGATTCGATTCTGTAATGAACTGGGATTTTCAGGGAGCATCCTTAGAAAAGGTCCTGCGTCGACGAGATGCTTGCGGTTCCCTTTTTTAGGTATTCCCGTTCGCCGGCAGGTGGCCCCATAGCCGCACAAGTGTCGAGTGTTGTCGGGTGATCGGGATATTTCTTCGCCTTCCGACCCAGTTGTTGCTCCGCTGGAAGAGCCCATAAGCGAATAATTTACCCTGAGGGGCTTATAATGTTATGCTATTCGAGTAGAGTGGATATGAAATAGCGTTAAGCCTCTTGGAAGCTACACTTGGAATGTAGTAGTTGGTGAAGTAAAGAGCCATCGTGAATTGAGACGAATGGGCAGAAAAATATGCCACATTCCACGCGATAGCCAAAGTTTCCATCCACTCGAGCTGCAAGAAACAACCGTAAACGCAACAACTTGAGCAATTCCTCAAGCACATGCCAACAAGTTGGGCGCCGAGCATGAATAATACGTATCAACGAATGCAGTTTCCCTTCGGAATATGCTCACGGCCGGTTCTTGTTTCTTTTCTGTTGCCTCGCAAAACTTTACCCGATTTGCCTCACGTTACATACGGATTCGTACACCTCGACGCTTACGCCGTGTTTCACGAGCAGTTAGATGGCCCACCTTTGCTCGCTCCTCGCGCGCGTGCACTTCCGCTGGGGATTGAGATGTTTACGTTGGGGATTAAAGTGATAGAGTTTCACGTGTCGCGGATCACCTTCGCCAGGAGCTGCCACCGACGACGACGACGAGGGGATTAAAACGTAACCAAACATAACGCAACATATAGCTCGCCGTGGAAACTTTTGTCCTCACCCAAAACTTTCCCCTGGCTTACAGTGCGGTTTTTGAAGCGTCAGACACTGACGGAACGTACGCGTCGGGGCTGCGAAACTTTCGAATTAAATCGGTGGCGCGTGCCTTGAGCAACTCCTTTTGCCACTCCTTCTGCAACTCGGTCGGAACAAAGCCCTAGCCAGCCGATCGTTGGGCCGACAGTGAGTGTCGCCGGTACTTTAACGACATCGTAAACGCGCTGCGCCGCTCGTTTGAAGTTGGATTCATTTCGCTGCCCGCCCCCCGTTGAGTTATGGACGGTCGGACTCTGGCGTCCCCGAGAGGCGTCCCCGGCCGGACCGAACGTCAGCCATCATTTGCCATTGCCATCGTTCATCACGCCGAAAAGGTTACGATTTTACTGACTCTCGTTGCCCGAATTCTGACCGAGGCCGGACAGTAAAAGACTAAACTTTGGCTCCCCACGGCACGGCACCGTCTAGAAGATTATCCGGCTACGGGCCACCGGGGACAGGGGATAAAATGTGTCCATCAAATCTCGGCCCGGAATGCGCGCAAAGATTAAAATTAAAATTAGTGTCCCGAATGAATTACTGCGGCTAGTCGGTGGGCCGGCGGGTGGCCAATACATAAGATCCAGCGCGCCAGGGCGACGGGCGCTTGTAGAAAGGAAATTTATTTCCTCTTCGCTCACCGGCCAACGGAAACGGAACAAGCGAAGGGCCCCATAAGCAACATAAATCCGGCCACCACACGGAACACCGCAGGTACCGCGGGCGGGCGCTTGTGGGCTGACAATTTTTCTTTCCTCATCAAACCAGCGCGATGGCGGGCGGGACGGAGCGGCTCCGGATGTAATGGAAGCCGGTGAGGCGCGGTGGGGTCACCAAATTGATATTTATCGTCCCGTAAATTATGACACAACGCGGCGAGCGCGCGGTGTTGTCGTCGTTGTGTCCTTCCGTCGACTTCTCTTAAAGCGGACTATTTTGCTGGGTCCTTCCCAGCCAAACTGGCCGGATTCTCGAATTTCAACCCATTGTTTGTGCGGCGTCCACTTGGCGGTGTTAGTTAGCAACTTCCGGCTCTTAGCTCGCGGAGCCCAAAAAGGTGGCCATGGAACTTGAAGCCGCACCGCGACCAGAAACGAAAACTATTTATGAAGACAAACGGCTCGAGAGGCCGTTTAAAAGAAGAAGTGGCCACGAAAAAAAACGTGGCTAGCCCGTGGCCTCGCAGCTAAAGTCGCCAAGCAGGCGAACCGGGAGCGGAATCCGGACGTAGAGAAATCCATTCACTAAATGATGGGCCATTTTTCTTCGGCGCCACTAGCGCCGGGCAACGGGGTCACTCTACAGCGTGACGTGGGGCCGCTAATGGAAAAATATACGTGTGCTCCGGCGTGCCGGCAGGGCGCGGGGTGTCCCCCCTGGAGCGGCCACTACGATCCGGTTCGGTCGAATGTTTGAGAAAGTTTGCTAATTTGAAGATATTGCGCCCGGCCGGCCACGGGCAGCCCCGAGAATATCCTTTTAGCGTAACGATACAACTTGAAAATCAATTTGGCCCGATTCCTCGCCACAACCGCCGGTCTGGCCCCGCGTGGTCGAGACTTCGGGAGAATCGGAATCGGAAGGAAAAACGGCACATTACAAACGGCACGCTGGCGATGCGGGTCGAATCGATCACGAAATTAATTTTCGCTAGCAATCTGAAGCCCGGTCCTGCACGGTTTTAAGCCCGGACCCGGCCGGTGGCAGTCAGTCAGTGAAATCTCATTCTCGAACACCCAAAAAAACTTGCTTCCTTTGGTCCGCCCCTTAAATTAACCCATCCAATCGCTCCCGGTGGCCCCGGTGTCTTGGCATCCGGGGGCCTTGACGCTCGACCGAGCCCGACCCGAGCTCGGTCATGGAAGTTTCGATCGCAAAAGTGTCACGTTCGATGGTCTTTAATATGTAACAGCATCGTGCTAGTTTTTCAATAAGTGGATTAGCTTCCCCGGTGGCCCGTGACCCGGCCACCGACACCCCCCTCAATCCGTCCGTGTCTGTGTCGACACACAGAAAAGTTTCCTACAGCCCGGACCTTTCACAGTTCGCCCGGTTTGCTGGGCTACGAAATTAGCTACTGTCCCGAGCACCGAGATCCGGTAACGGGAGCACCGAACACTGTGCAGCTGACTATGGCTGATGGAGTTCCCCAGTCCCCGCACCTCCCCATAGAAGGACGGACCAAATTAACCCAATAAGCTCCCAGCTCCGTATGCTTATGACAGGGACCGAACTTGTTACACGGGCTGACCCACCAAATCGCCCGGCGGCCTGGTGGTGACGGCGGTGGCCCGGATTATGCTGCCACCAGTTGCCCCCGCCCCGGACAAGATGCTAATGATAATCTCAAATCCCCTGCGTGGAGATGAAATGTTCTGCCGGGGTCGGGCTCTCGAGCATCTTGATCCGGGTTCCAGCCCGCAGCCGCTACCGGAGGGCTTATTGTAGAGGGACTAAATTGCACTTCACACGCACACACACGTGCGCGGAACGGGAAGTGAACGGCGCACCGGCACTTGCGGCACTTTTAGGCAGCCGCGATCCACGCCGACGTGTGTCAGTAAAACGTCAATTGCAAAGTCAATTGGCGGCGGGATGAAAAAAGGCTAATTGGGGTTTGGTGCCATGTGGTGCCCTGGTGCACTGGTGTAAAGTAATAGTTTATAATTCCGTTAATAGGACAGCCGCAGGGATCATTACCCGTCCGGTACTCGGTCGTAATGAGTGCCATCGACATTTGCTTCGTTTCCTCAATTTGAGAGTGAATTTTGGAAAGCCGAAAGTGAACGTCTCGAAAGGATGTTCTCTTGATTAGACTTAAATACGCTCGATCGGGAGGATGGAACAAGCTTCCCGACCTAAGGGTACTCCATAATGAACCAGGAATCTGTTTCCTGTCAAACGGATTACTTTCATACCGATGCGAGTCCTTATTTGATAAAGAAGCAAGAATTAATTCTATTTCGCCAGCGAACAGAATCGGATCGCCGTTGATCGGTTATGATCGGTGGGCTTCGTGGTCGGGTTGTGTCGCGATAACTGATGGCTTCCGCCACCGCGAACCACTGCACCCTAATCAAGTGGATGCATATTTTATGCCTCACCCGGCGTGCGCTTCCGGAAGGAGAAGAAGAAAGCAAAAACGGCTGCATAATTTACCATCGGAACTGATTACACTGTTGCTCAACCTCGCACGAGCGGGACTCCCACAGCGGGGTCCCAGGATACCAACCGATACCGAGCACTTCGTTTACGTAACGACACGGGCTCACTTTCTCGCTTAATCGCAATTTCCACCGCATCGGAACGCCGGACCGGGCGTCGGGTTTCCGCTTCTATTAGCAGGTGATACAATCTAAACAGCGCCCGGCCAAGCGTCAGCGATACTTTGGCCACCCCAACCTGCCAACCACCGTTATCGGCAGCAACATACCCACAACCCACCCACAACATAACGGTGGCCCCCCCTCCCACGGCCCCGACGGTGAGTGCCGTCGAACTCGCAAAAGCTAATATTTGTTCGGTAATTTACGTGTAATGTTGATGACATCGAATTATGTTTTGTTTCCTCAGAACCACCCACCCTCGTGGTAGGGGCGGGGGTCGTTCCGCCCTCGTCCGCCCCGCTTGGCGGACTCGGCTAGTGGGATCGAAAAGTTTTTCGCCTCCCTTATCCCGGGTTTTCACCTCCCAACGCGGTGGCCGAAGGGAAAACTTTCTCTCGTGACCGTCGTTCGAGACCTGACTTCAAGGACCTGAAGCGACCAGCAACCGCACCGGCACAAAAGTTTGCCCGGGGGAGCGCACGCGGCTACTTCCGGTCCTGGCCCCGCGTGCTGGAACTCGCTTTCCAGCAGCTGGGAAAATATTGCCAACACCTGAGCGAGGTTCCGCTCGCAACTCGGTGGCCTACTCGGTGGCCCTCCATGGATCCTTTCTAGTTTACAATCGCCACGGCTTTCGGACTTTTGTGGGGACAGCCAACGGAATCGGGGGGAAAAAACCGCTCGACATCCGGTGCGGCGCGAGCCGACCGAGAATCTGTTTTATATTTTCGTGCGACACACAAAACCCACCGACGGACCCTGCCTGTGTCTGTGTGTGTGTGTGTGTGTGTGTGTGTGTCGGATCGGTGGACCCTCCGTTTGGTCAACGGTTGGCCGATGGCGCGTTGTGTTTTTGGGGTGACGGTGTAGTGAGATTGTCGATTTTTTACATCCATTTTTTCCACGCTCCACAAAAACTTTCACCAACTTTTGTCATAACTTTTGTGGCCCTGTGCGACACACACACACACACACAAGTGTGGCGGGTCAGCGGAGCGCAAAGTTTCTAGCGCCGGGAGTGAGAACTTTCTTTTTTAAAAATAACGACGATACGTTGATTACCGAAGGAGTGCGCCTAACGACGTGCAGATGGCGGTCGCCGGTTCGTCGGGAGGGAACCTTTTAAACGTCGCTTACATTTGAACCCTCCCGGTGGGACCTGCGACGGACAGGGTGCGATACAATGCACCAAAGTGTCGATTCGAGACAACTTTAATGATGTTTTGACAGGGGTTTCCCCCGAATATCATGATATCGGTCCGAGCGATCAACGCTTCGCCGGAAGACGAACGCATGGAAAATAAACAATAGATTATCAGACATCGGAGAGCTTTATTTGGGGTCATTAACTAGCATAATGCTAGCTTCCAAACCAATCGGAGGTACATAATCGGAGCTTGCAACATAAGCCATAGATCATCCGTCTGCGCTGCACCGATTAATCAGTTTCTACGCTAAAAACATCAGTTCGAACCCTGACATCAAACCGAGTCCAAAACATTAATCTGGTGCTTAATTCGGCTTTGTCCGTTCTAATGATAATACATAAAATAACGTAAACCATGGGATCACCATTCGGATTGTAAAAAACCTCATTATGATGTGTCGAAAGGGTTGATATACTTATATACTATATACTACAGATCTCCAAAAGCCGGAATGGCACTAGTTTATTGCCCAAGACACTGACGTTAGTAGCTCTAGCTGTAATACACGGTGTGGTAATTAATTTCCTTGACTGGTTTTTGTTTTAAAGCCCATTTCTATCCCTTGACTCGTCAGTAAAAATTTCAGTCCCGTTACGGGAATGATTATCCATCCCGTGGAATAGTTTTTAAGTGTCACACATTCCATAACGTCTGTGACTTCAAAAAGTGACTTGAATATCAAGTAATTTAAAAATAACCGTCGTTTAAGTATTAGGGCCATTGTTGAGCATGTGAACATTAATAATATATAACAGTGAGCCAAAAAAAGAACTCCTGGGTCCTCCAACAAAACAACGCGCCGGCTCACAACGCCGAGTGGACTATCTGATCAAACATAGGTCAAACTGGTCCTAAACTAACTCAAAATACATGCATCATGAAAGATGCCGATTGTTGTTCTGTTGATGATTGGGTATTTGTTTCTATTGTTCATGTTATTGGCTCCTGTTGACGGTCGAGCGATTCCTCGGTCTGTGTCCGTGCGGTTTCGCGGTTCCGTTTTGAACCGAACCGTACGGAATGTTCATTCCAACTTTGTTTACTTCTTCAATAAAAAAGGATGTTTTCCGAAACCCACCAGCGACAGTAGTTTTCTCGTTGGTAAACTAATAACAAGCGAAACCCAATAAATCAATCCCAGCAACTGATTTCACTCAATTCATTACCGTAACGATGATAATCTGCTTGTTCGCTGTTCCGGGAACAATTGAAAGAAACCCACGAAGAAAACAAAAACACACGAAACTTCTCACCGCTCCGGAAGTGCCGGAACGGGTTGGGATTAGCGCAAAAGGGGAAGTGCAAACGGTAGAAAGAATCCTTTCCTTTATTTGTGGCCCCTGTTTATTTTAACCGAAGCCGAAGGCGAATCCCTTTCACCCGGCCCCGAAGATGCCGTTCGTTAGCAAACAAGAAACAATGGCAGAGCAAAGCACTTCCTTCGGTAACATTGTCGTCGTGCAGAACAAAGTTCGCATTCGCGAAAACTCGCTTCCCCCCGAACCCAGTTCCGCGCCGCGCCGCTCGAAATCAATGAGAAACGTACCAATTCTAGGCCCCGTGTTCCGGTTCCGCCACAAAACATGCACCACCGGCCCTGTGTATGTATGTGTGTATTGGGGGCCTATGCCAACACACCGAAAAAAGGGACCCGAACGCGCGGTACCTTGCAATTCGCGCCCGTTCGGTGGAGTTTTTCTTTTTCTACACTCCGGAAGCCGGAACGGTGGAACCGAAAAATACCGTTCGGCGGAAATAAGCGAGAGAATGGAAAGCAAACAAATTTCAAGTGCAAACAAAACTCCTTTGACGGCGGAGAATAGCGCATGGGCACAGGAAACGGGGCAAAAAAATAATTGAGAAGCGGCCGGAAGCGCAGCAAAAATTCACCGACACACACACACGCGCGCGCGGCCGGTACAGTCAACCTAAACCGAACCGAAAGGGTAAATCTAGTGCCAAGCGGACCAACGAAAAAAAAAAAAACGGGAGGCACAAAAAACCCGACCAAACGGCTCGTCTATTCACGGCGGCACCCAGGGAGGGGCGCAAAATTAAATTGAATTATATAAATTTAGC
>NW_026454483.1:0-8067 GCF_943734635.1 Anopheles cruzii | reverse complement strand
CCGGTCACTAACGGTGGCTAGAGGACGATGATGGTGATCATGCAAATAAGGCTACCGCTGGCTACCGAAGCGAAGCCCCGCTCGGCGAATCGGCTGCCAAATCCGAATCCTTCTCGACGAAACAGAATCGAAGCTCTCGGTAAGCCGTGTTATGTACCTCTCGCGAAATAGTATATAGTACCGGCGTGATGGTAGTCGTGAAATATTTCGCTCTGGCATTCTCTTTCTCTTTTTCTCTCTTGCTCTCTTTCTCTCGATCCAGCATGGTCGCTAGGAAGCGCACGAGAGTGCGATAGTAGTTGTGCCATGTTCCGTGCCATGTAGGGGAAGTAGTACCCCCCTTTCCGGCACATCCGTATCTCCAACGGAGAACTTGTGGTTCGGAAAATTTGTTGGTGACAAATGGGAAAGATTCAAGACTCGTTGCGGTGAGTGAGTGATTTTTCATCGACCACCTTACGATCGTTGGGCAAGAGGGCCGTGCTCGATGCAAAATAAATGGATGGTTGGAAAAGTAACGATTGTGGTCCCATCGATGGACTACGTTATTGTTATAAGACCTCGAATCTTAATCACTGACTTCGTGTAAGAATTTAATAAGTAAACATAATCGATTTTTCAACCATTTTGAAGAAAACGCGCTTCAAAACGAAGTGTTTCATTTAAAAATTTTAAATAGTTTACAAAAATTGTACAAGGTGCGTAATCATGACAGGATCTATTAAAATAGTAAATAGCTCCGCTATTTTTTAGACGATTTTGACAAATGAACAAGATTTATTTAGAGTATAAAATGCCATTTATAAATTTTTTTCTTTCAAAATACAATATCGATCTAAAGATCGCCTACATTAGACACATAAAATTCTTACATTTGCGATCCGTTTTTGGGCTTGTTGCATTGTATTTGACAACATTTCGAGCGTAATCGCAGCCATTTCTGCAGTGATGTTAGCTTTTAGTTCTTTAGAGTTTTCACAGTTGAACGATTATTTTTAATGTACAGCACTACAGTTTTAGCTCATTCTTTTGGCGTAAATCGATCTATGACTAAAACAGCATAAACTAATGTTTTAGAACCTGGCGAATTTTCTAAAATCGACTAAAAAATGGTGGAGTTTTTTTTAAATTTTAGTAGGTCTTCTCATGATTACGCACCCTGTATAAATTGTACAAAGAAACCCAGTTGCTGGCCAAGAACCTGGTATGATGATGTCATGATGATCATCCGCTATAAACTATGAAGAGCAAGTTCCGATCTATCTTAACCAAACGGCACTTGATGGAATTTTAATCAAAAAATAAATATTTAAATGTATGAGAAATGAATACCATCAATATTTTGTAACACAACGCCGATTTATTGGTTTTCATAACCCAATTACCGAAAAAAATACTAGATAATCAATCTTCGTTCATTAATTTAATTGCTACCATCCTTTCTTCGTAGCTATCCGGTAATTAGTGTGACCTCACTAGACGTGACGTGTATAGCCTCACATTCTGTCGATAATAAATCACCGTGTCTGGTCCGTGTGACTCACCGTAACCACCGTAACGGTGCGGTGCTCCTAATGAGCATCGTGAGGTAGGTGAGGCACCGAGATTGATGTCTCCAGTAATTTCCTATCTCCTGAGAAAGCGACACCGCGGTGAGCGCGGAGTGGCCACGGACTAAGGCCAAGCCCACCGTAAGCCGTAAGGATGTCAAGGTAAAAAATGCGCTGTCACAACATCCTTAATGATAGCCTTAAAATCTCGGCCCACACACCCAGCGCCGCGCCGGAGGCAAAATTGATGTACCGGTAACACGGTCGGCCGGCGAGGCGATTCCTTCCAGGCACCCTACCAGGTCCGAAGAATAATATTCTACTTTGCATTTCACGCAGTTTACCGAGCCGTAGGTGGTTCCTTCCCGGTCTCGGACTGCAAAAGCGCCGGGTTCTTGGAGTGGTCAACTTGTTGATTGATTTCACTTTCGCATGCAACCCGTGCCACGCCGCTTCCGATCCAATATTGCTAATGTGAAAATTAGCGAAGTAAACTATCCCTTTGCCCATTAGGCCATTAGGTCAGCGATCGGTCCGAGAACGGATCGGAATCGAACCTGATAGAGAGTATCGGGTTCGAGTTCGAAACCAGAATCAAGCTTCCGGTATCGAACCACGTGGCAGTCGCGCGGGCGTTTACTTCTGTCAGTTCGCAACACGCAACACGCTGCACGAGAAAACAAAAATCACCGTCTCACCGACATGTCGGACGTAGTTTCAAAGGGAGCGTCAAGTAGAAATCAAGATAAACAACGGCTCGGAAATGAGAAGCAACTTCGGAACCACAGTGCACCCCAAGTGCGCGAAAAAGAGAGAAAGAGTACACATTACGAGCTCTTATTGGGCGACTCTCTGCACCGAGGATGTGTACGCGGCAACTTTCCCTTTTTTTTCGCTGATAACTATGGTACCCGCCAGCAGAAAATGAGGACTCCCTCGGCGGTGGTCCGCGGCGAACGGGGTCATGGTCTGGTGTGTAGTGAAGGCTGAGCACGGAACACAGTGCATCCGTTCACTCCGAACCGTTTGGGTTAAATTTGAAACCACCGAATTGAAATCCATTCGCCAGACGCGTGGAACGGAAAATTACAACGAACGCTCACGGTCACCGAAAAAATCCGGAGTCGCCCCCCCGAGGGCCATTCAAAAGGGACCCCCACCAACTAATTATCGCCTTCTCGGGCGCTCGGAAAAGTGGGTAAAGTTCAACGCGACCCTCCACGGCACGGTTTGATCCGTATCGCCGAGAAGGGCCGAGAAAGAAAAACGAAGAAAACGCGAAGGGAAAACTCATTTCGATTTTCATTGCCACCGGTTGGTTGGGTTGTCGTTATGTTTCGTGTTCCAACGAAAACCCGGCAGTTGAGTTGTTCGCCTTTGACGCCGATCGACAACGATTTCGGTGACCCCCGGCCGAAGGCGGTGGCGATAAAGCGATTTTATTGGCCAACCAGGCCAACCAGGAACCCGCTGAGATGTACCCCAAACGGGAGTCAGCCGTATCCAGGTGAAGTTCACCGGAGCGTGGTGAGCCGAAGAAGGGAGCCGGATGACCGGAGGAGCGCCGTTGGGAAGCTCTTTTCGCATTCGCTGTGCGTGATTTATCGAAGTTAATTTTCCATGCGGAATGCGATGCATCACACGCAGCGGTGGAGTGGAAAATTAATTTTCCTTCAATTGCGAAGCACATTTTACTCCACACTTACACTCCAGCGACCTTGGTTACTTACGTTATTCCTGGCGCCAACGTCCGATCCGAGGTCGATCATTCGATCCAGAATTGGCGTACGGTTATCCTTGACGGCGAGCATCAGGGGTGTCATCCCGGTGCCCTGTTGAAGGAGGAGGAAAGAAACGAAAAATTGTTAGATTCGAAACGGAGCTACCCTTTCTGGACCATTTCTGGACCAATTCCCAAGAAAATAGCAAATTATTTTGAAAGGAGTTTAAAAAGGTCCCATTATAACGTTACTTCCTTGACTTAACCCATCGGCCAAAGACGCGTCGGCACGCGTTCCCCGGCAACTGGCCAAAAACCATTTGCCCAGTTCCGTATCTCGTGGCCCAGATCTGCCTCCCTTGAGTGTGTGTCTTGGGCATACTTTTTGCTGCCACGCGATGGACACGAATATGCTGAAAAACGCAAACTTCTATGCGTCACAGTGGCGTGCAATCTGTGCCCGGTAGGAGGTGCCGTAGCGTCCGGTCGCCATCAGTCACCGGTCAACGTCGTTGTCGTGACACGCCTGACCCAAAGACTCACTTTTGCCGTAGCCCTTTTAACCCCGCCAAGAAAGATACGGGCCGAACCGATTTACGACAATGTTGAGACCGGCTTAATGGGCCATGGGCCCGGCGTTTTTCAGTATCGTTTTCCGTTAAACTGCATTGTTCTGCGGCACCCAAAGTTTAAACAAACATTTGCGACACCCTCCTACGTGCCGCGTTGCGTTTTCCATTATGCTAATGCGGTTTTCGCAACTCAACGCCCCTCGGCGCGCCGTTCGCTCGTTTCGCTATAATTTATGCGTTTTCGTGTTTTAATTTCACCCAACGCACCCTCAACTTGAAGGGGCCTGAATGCCGAACGCTGAAGTAAGTGAAATAAATGTGACGTCAGACAGCTGTTGGCTCGAGTACGAGGTACCGCCGGAAGTGAAATGTTAACTGCTATTTCTTGCATTCCTCCGTAGGAACGGTACATTTGGAGGGCGAGGGCCGGACAGAAACAGAGTGCAGGGCTGGTGGAGTGGACATCGGTGTGTCCTAGATTCTAATCATTGTTTGCGAAATGGGTTAGTTTTATTTGGAATTCGACAGTTTTTTTGCTTTGACGCACGTGTTGGTAAACGTACCATTGGCGGAAATTTTCTCAATGATGTAACGTGGCATAAAGATTGTTTACATTCAATTTATTCAAAGCGTAGTTTTAGCAATCGTCAGCAACGTTAGAAATTCTTTCACCAGTCTGTTTAATAGACGAATAAATTCTGATGAACTGATTTGAATCAATTGTGAATTGTGAAGTTCAATACATTCCTTTGCAAAAATGAACAATACAACTACTTAATTAGAGAATAAATAGGAAATATTGCAACTCCTTTCTTCTCTTACTCTTGTGCCACTAACTATTTAAAAAGACAGGGTCTACGATTTATAGGGCGATTTATAAAAAAACGAATACAATCGGAGGGTCCCTACTGCAGAAAGCACTGAGTGCGACCCATGATTCAACTTCGAAGGTTGTTGTTACTAGCACTATAACTATTGAAGGATAATTTAAAAAATGGTTCAATATCTTTACTGAAAACATGAATTGCTTGGCTCTGCTTAAAAATAAAAAAAAAAAACTTTAACTGAAATCTTATACTAACTTGGATAAACAGCACAGAAACTGTAGAGTAATTAGAATCTTTAAAATACACTCTAGAGTTGAACGATGTTTTTTAAAACAGCGCTATTGGCGATGTTATTTTTATGGAATTCAAGCTGAGTAAAAAGAACATCAATGAATTATTGTATTGTTGTATAACTTTGCTATTGTTGTATGACTTTAAAAATTGGAAGCATATTCAAGAGTTCAGCCTTACTGTTATCATATTTTCCAATTGATTGATAACTCTTCTGACTGTAGAAACTTTTACATATTTTGGTCCAATGCTTTTTTTCATATAACATTCAAGGTTCAATTTTTCCTATAGTTTATTTGATTCGTGACCTGAATGTTAAGTAAGGTTCTAGTCTTACATTTAAGGATTGCTATGAAGAGATAGTAAACAGAGATCTTAGAATGTTAAGATTTGTTTTAAGTATCGCTAAGAAGCTCATTGACGTAATGTGTTTCAAAATTCTCTACTGTGCTCTGGTTCGTCCGATTCTTGATCATGCTGAGGGCACCTGAGCGGGTTCCATGTGTATTGAACTCTGACATGTCCTTTAACCAGTCCAAGATTTCTATTTCTTCTCTTTCTGACGTTTGCTTTTGTTTTATTTTATTTTTACGTCTATTATTCTGATTCTGAGCTTAGCCTTCTGTTTTTAATGTAAACACGTTATAAGGTTTTTTTTTATTATACCTAAGTGTCAACTAGGACGCTTGACCATTGGACTTAATCTAAATTAAATAAATATTTTACTAAAATAACCGTCATTTTCGTGTAGTTGTATACGCACTTTCAAATAGCGCGAAGTACTGCAAAGCACGACATAAAGCGCCCGGAACCGTACATAGCATACGTGGCACCACGAACATGCGTGTACCTAATCAAGATTGATCCCAAAATGAAGTCGCTAGGGCGCATGTGACATTACTGATAAATACCGCGTCCAGCTGTCCATCGGAACGCCCCTGACGGAGATTTCAACGGTTCCGCACGCCAGAAATCGATTTGACGACGAATAAAACTGAAAACATCATTCCCAGCTCGGCGAACATTCGCAAACGGCCAGTAAAAAGAGGTTTTGTTTTTCTCGTGTTTGGAGCAGATTTGTTTGCATTTAACCATGGCCGGGGCAAAGAAAACGGGCTCTGGTTCAAGGGCGCCTCGCTTAACACGGACTTCGAAGGCTTCATTAGCATTTCTATTTTCAAACCATCAACCACCGTGACTCGAATCCGCGAAACGAAGCCCGCTCGCTCCGGCCGAAGGTTAATGGCAACTTTCATCTCGACTAGCGAATCAAAATCCTTGACTTTCGTAGGACCCGTACCTGGTAGCCCCTGATACGAGGCCGGGAGGTCCGAAAAAGGTAGGCAAATCATCCATCTCCATTAGTGCCCGGGACTCAAACACGGCCGCAAAAGCTTGTAATCATAATTAAAATATAATCAGCAAACGGTCAAAGTGTCCAGCTACGCCATTTGCTACGTCGGAAGAAGATTGTGCATGGAAGTTCCGAAGAAAGTTCTCCCTAGAAATACTTGAACGTTTACCTAATCGCACCTCACAAACCTCACTGGCACTGACCGGCCGCAGTGCCAGTGGCATGACATTTAACAGCGTTGAGAGCCACATGCATTGCCGTTTATTTATGATGCAGTTGAAGCAATTCATGACCGCCGTTCCGTTATTCCTGGGGGCCACCACACTTGCAGATGCAGAATTGTAGTTGACCTTTTTCTGCTCCGCTCGACCAAATGACCCTTTGGCCCCATATTTCCCGAAGGGGCTAGGAACGAAAACTGTCAACTATTCCGGAGGCCACACTCCAGAGACGGAAGGCGATTGTGGAAGGCGATTTGTAGATATGCCCTTCTGAGTGTGTGCTATTTGTAGATCGTCCCCCCCCCTTGGACCGGAGTGCCATTTGCCATTTTACAGTAAATATGAGGCCTCTGACAAGGAAAGCGGCACTGCGCGAGAAGCGGGACACGATAAGGTTTCGCGTTGGAAAATGATTTCAATCTGTACCGATTCGACCACTCACAGAGACCTTGCGCGACTCAGAGTGTTGCGGAATGCTATAACGTACCGAGGTTTGGGAAATGCTTGCAAACTGATGCATCGCGCAGAAAGCCAAGGTTCCTCCCTAAGGAGGCCTAAAGTTAGCGCGTTTACTGCAGAGTGTAACGAAAGGCCCGGCCAAAACGAAGGACATTATCGGACGATAATTCAGGCCCACAAAAAAGGTTGGCCCAAGGGTCCCAGAACATTAAAAGCATGTTTTATCACTTGCACGGTTACGGCCGCACGGACACAACCACAATGCCACGATCCGCGCGGTCGATTCGAGTGACGCATGCGATGCTCAAATTTCACCAATCTTCACTGACCCCATTTAAGGGGTTGGCTTTCTTACGGTCGCCGGCCGGGGTCGCCGTCGTCGTCTTTATGGCCACGGCACGGCCCGCACCAATCACACTCAGAAACCTGCCAATTAGCTTCGGTGCGCGAGTCCGTACGGGGAAAGTGATGGTCGATTAAAGCGCAACGGCGCCGACGATTAGCGGATCCGTGCCGGGCCGATTCGTGGTCCAATATTTCATAGGCGCAATTAAGGGTTTTAGGAAAATTGTGGATCATTTTCCTATTTTTGTGTCAGGCAAATGGTGCGTGTCACGCGGCATGCGAATGTGAGCGCGAAAGTCCGCACACGACCCGAAAAGCCGGACCATCGCCGTGGACGCTCATTTACATCGGACGCTCGGTGCTGTGCCATTGTTTCCTCTGGTGCCGCGTAACTTTTTACGGTTCACGCTAAACGAAGGAGTCATTTTCCATCGTCCAGTCGATGGAATAAATTTAACCAAGCTCCCCACAAGGGGGGGCGCCTATCGGGGGGGCCCATTCCAGGCCAGACCAAAAGAAAGCCACCGCCAGCGGCGTTGAGTTATGTGTCGCCATGTTTGCGAAACCAATAAATCGCTTTGTAAAACGGACACCCGGTCGGTCGCAGCGCTTGAAACTTCGTGCTTTTCGTGCCGAGCCCCACTGCGTTCTCCGTTCCAGGGCTGGGCTCTCGACGGTGGTCACAGTTTGAAGTCACAGTTTAAAGTAATGGACAGTGTGTGTGTGTG
>NW_026454482.1:0-8089 GCF_943734635.1 Anopheles cruzii | reverse complement strand
CGAACTACCCGGATCACCCCCCGAGAAGGTGTACTTTACGACGACTCAAGCATGAGACGCCGGGGGGTGCGGGGCGAGCAGGAGGAGGAACTACGGACAGTCGTCGCCGACGTCACCACGCGCGCCGCGTAGTAGTATCAGCGCGCGCTGATTCGTGATTACCGTCACGTACGTCCTCATAAAAACTAGTTACTATTCATACCACCGAGACGCCCCCGGGTCCTCTCTCCCTGGAGCTCCCAGACACCCCCCCCAGCGATCGGGTCGATCGCGGCGCACGTTCCCCCTCGTCAGCAAGGCTTTCAGACGGACCATTGGCAATTTGCATGCAGCGATCCTCCGCAAACTTCTACAGTCTACGGAGGGGAACCGGAGGGATGTTGGTGACTATCTCTTGCTCGCTCTCTCACTATGGCGGACTGACAGGCAGGAAGCACACTCGTGAAGGTTATAGCGCACCACCAGGCTCATCATCATTCTCCAGGTGATTCTTCAAAATAGCGGAGACACATTCGCGACTCTCCACGACGATTGTCTACGGCGAACTACGGCGTCGGCCGCCAGTTCGTGTCCGGTGTCAAGAATAGCCAAGTCCATTATCCCCGGGGGCAACTCTCGTGTTTGACCTTTCTTTGCATGATTTGAAAACCTGGCCAGATTACGGAAACACGAAGAGAGAGAGGTTAGTCGCGTACTATAGCTGGAGATCCCGGAGATCCTCCGATCCGCGAATTGATATCCAGACCATTGGGGTGGACACAGATGACCCTGCTCCTCGGGGGATGGGAGGAGTCAGGCCATTATCATCCGGCATTATCGGGGGCAGACCCCTTTGACGACTTCTATCTCCCGAGACGAGCGCACACGCACGACCGGCCGCAGTGTTAAGTGAGTCTCAACGTGAGGGCAACGTTGTCACATGTCCAGGAACATGCGCCGGCGAGCGGAAATTTATGGTCTAGATGGCCCACAGCGATACACCCTCTCGGGTGCGCGAGTCAAGAGGTCGGCTGCAGCTGCCCGCTACAGCGCACTGTTAGAGGATCTGTTACGGCCACGTGACTGCATTCTCGCGCCGTCGCCGCCGCCACCGCCACGGAACGGTCAGCCGGCGACAATTAACAAGATCGAAGAAAAACGTCAGATTAAGAGCTCTCGGCGGCGCATCGGCGGCGGACGTGCGCCCACCGCCCAGTGGCCGCTGATGGCCGCATTTCCTCGTCTCGTGGCAATTGTCAATCGTAAACCTTGGCAAAGGTCGTTGGGATCGTGAAAGATAATGGTGCCGGAACTACCGCCGTGGCGAGGGTACGCAAATCACTTCCCACATACCCTATCGCGCGATCGCACCGCGCGTGCAGTCCATGGTGGGGGTCCTCGTGAGCGCCACAGATATCATCTACTTAGCTGCTAAGCTGCTGCGCCTCCATTTCACCTTCAGCCCTAACTCGTTACGTAAGCACTCGGCCCGAGCGCGGTCTCGAGCGTCCTGTGCCGCCAGCATGGAGAACGGCCACGACAATGGGCTAACGGAGTCAATTATTGGTAATGATCATGCAAATTGTTGCACCCCCTGTGTGTGTGTGTGTGAGTGGCATCCATAGAGCACCCGCGCCAGGGTGTGTACGCACGTGTACCGGTCCCGGGTTCGAGAGGGATCCGAAGTTCCGGATCTAAAAAAAAAAACGGACGAATCCAGCTCCTCGGAGACCTCGGAGTCGAAACTCGCTGTGGGTGCATTGCCTTCTCTTGCACGACGTGCGGGTTTTCCGAGCCCCAAATACGAAAATTCTGTTCATTAGCATAACCACCGAGGTGGAAATGAGCTGTTCAAATTTTGTACAGTTTGAGTTAAAGACACGCACGCACTTTCGAAATAAGTTTTGAATATTTCTCAATTTTCTATGGCTTGGTCTATCCTTTAAGGGGGTCACAGTTTGTCAATCAAACAGCCAGACGATCGTGTGTGGAGATCTTACTCGACGCTGAGACTTGGATCTTGGATCCGAAGAAGTGTCAGTTTCTCCACTTGACTCGACCGCCACCTTGAAGCCTTTCGTGAGCTGTTAATTTTATGATCCGGCCCCAATCGCCGTGTTTCGGGACCAATTTTATGCCTGACTCGCCCATTATCGCCTGCATCTACTAATCGTATTACCCTCAGCACCAATTAGCAGCAGCAGGAGCAGCAGCAGCTCTTGTGTTAATTTCACGTGCAGCCAATAAATCGGGGCCACTAAATTCATAATGACCTGCGGTTGCGGTGGTGAATTTTAATCACGAATGCTAATTCGTCGCCAAAAATAGGACCACAGCGTAGAAGAGTGGTGGCGTAGCTGTGGCTTGGTGATGAATTAGCGTGTTTGCTTTCCGCACGAGAAGGATGTCCATTTCGGCATCCTAATTGATTCGCGTAAACTGCGCATAACTTGCCGGTAATATTCCGTATTGACCGTTCCATCCTTGGGGCAACAACTCATGATGCAGTTCTGGAGCAAATTTCTGGTCTTCGCGGACGCGGAGTCCAACAGCTCCTTAACAATGTTGATGCGATGCTGTTTTTGATCGAATTCGGTCGTAAATCGTAGATGAGCCGAAACACGTGCAAGCAAAGGAGAGCTGTCAAAAATTGACTGATCATTTAAAAGGGCCGAACATGTCAACATAAGTGAGAGATATGAGTACTAACATAACGCCATAAAAAAATTGCGTAGTTCGTAGTTCGCCGAGTGTCGTGGGCTGCGCAGATCCCCAATTTGGTCCCTCACGACTATTGCCATGTTGCGACTTGTCTTGATCACTTTTAGTGTTTTGTTTTTAATATAAATCAGGCTTCTCTAAACTAGAGTTCTTTAGAGTTGTGAACAATATGTTGATCCCAATGAACGCTGTTACCGCACTGATTCCGCACTGATTGATCGCCTGTGGCCGCGTCCTATAGAGAAGTTTGACTAATGGGAGGCCGCGCAATAAAGCAACCCGCCAGCTTTCATTGAATGGTGTCGACCGCCCATTCTTCGGCGGTCTCCGCTCTGCTCTGTCGCGCCCATTTCTCTTCCCGAGGACTTCCGCCATTACGCCAGCGCAGCGCGACGCCCTTCCAAAACGGCGTCGTCGCCGTCTCCTCATCAAAGCCCTTTTGCAGTGTTCGCGCCGCGCGCTACTTCTTCAATCGAACTTTCCAATAATTATCTCACACGAGCAGAGGGCCGCCCCTACTATCCCCGGGTGCCCTAAAATCGAACCGGACCGCGCGCGGACTACAAAGGCTCGAATCTCGCGTGGGCCGGCCTGCACTGCATTTCCGGTGTTGGGTGTTGTGCTTCGATGATCGCGCGCGCGCCACAAAGAGACAGGCGCCGCCCGTCAGTTCTTCAATAAAAATGGCTCCGATCGAAGGCGCAGCGGCGTGCAGGTGGATCAAGCGGTGGCTTCTTATGCTCCCTTTCTCCCACGTCGGGCGCTGGTCCCATTTTCTTCGTGTCTTTCGCTCAACGCGAGTTTCTTCTAAAGCGCGCGCGATTGGCGGCACGGAATTGCACAACGTTTCCGGTGGCCGGCCCCGACGAAGAAGCGATTAGTTATTGGAGAACAATTTTAATTAAAGCCTCCTAAAAGTAATGGGATTTTGCGTTGCGTCGTGCGCCGTAGTCCGGCTAGTAGTCCGGCTGGCTGGTGGTCGTCGGTGTTGGGTGTGCACGCGAAATGCAGGGCTCCCCATTTTCCCGTTGCTTTGCACGTTGCCATTAGCATTAGCTCACGGTGGCGCGATGCCATTTTCGAATGGACGAAGGTGGCCCATGGTGATGTGGTACGTAATGGCGAACCTTTGTCAACCGAGAAAGGGGTCCGTTTTGCCTATTCCGTGCACGTGCCGCCGTGCAGCGGCTTTCGGGTGGTGCATGCCACGATTGATCGCAATTTTGAATACTTTATTTGCGCCGCAGTCCCTTCTTCGGGTTGCTTTTCGGGCTTTTATGGCTTGCACGGTGAACGACACCTGCGCGGTTTAGGACGGTTGTCTGACGTTCAATTCCTGAAGAATTGTGAAGAACAAGCTTGGTGCTTTTTACTTTGGAAAGCTTCTTCTGTGAAGTACCGATACAACAGTTAAGCTTAAATAAATCCTTTTTTCAAATCATCGTCTAATTAAAGACCTCAAATTCGCTCCAAACTTGGTGGCCAACGCGAAATTCCTCCTTGTCGAAAAATCCATTATTTTTGCCTGAAAATCCAAACCAAATTGATTTGTCGCCAGTTTGAAGGTAATGGCCTCTCTCACAGAAGTATTGGTCCTCATTGGCGAAAAACTGTAGTAATCGATTTTCACAACCTTCTCATAATCCTTATTTCTTATGACCTGGGAAGTTTTGCCAGCAAGAAAGTAACTCAGGAAGATAGTAATCGTTTGGTGCCAGGTCATGGAAATATCTGAATTTAATGTTTGGCCCTATCGGAGCATCTTATAATAAGTGACACCTATCAAGTCCCACCCAAATACACAGTAGAACCTTCCTGGCCATCGCAAACGCGTTCATCCATCGTGTTGTTGGTGTGTCATCAATAACTAATCGTAAAAGTGTAATGCCCCACTCACGGGCCAGCCTAGCTCTGCCTGTTACACCTGACCTAATGAGAAATGCCCATCGGTCCAGGAGTTATGCGTTCCGCTGCGGTCAATCATGTTTAACACAATTAAAAGCCCGAAAATTGGGTCGTGTCGGCTGGTGTAACCGTAACCGACAGCGCGCATGTAACTCATGTAGCCGGAAGTGTGTGCGGTGTGTGCCGGTAGAGCACACGAGTTCCATTAGCAGCGTGGTGTGGGGATTATGCGATGGCGCCGCCGGTCGGTCGGTCGGTCACTTTGCCGTGCAGCGACTCTATTACGCGGCACCCCGGAGTTTATCTGATCGATCCTTCTTTCGAGCATGAATTGAAAATGCTCGGCGTTGAGCCGTGTGTGTGTTGGTTGGATAATCATGCTGTTTCTCACTCGGTGGATGATGATGCTAATATTTCGTTCCGTAGGGGATGCCACCAATTATGTTATAAATTCACGATGCTTACGGCATATTTCTGGGCGGTGAGCCCATCGCACGCCGTGAGATTGACGAGCGACAATCAATCTTGAGCACTCGGCACTGGCGCGGATTTGGCGCCTTCGCCTTCGACCGGTTATGATTGCTAAAGGGGTGGTTATGGTTTTTCTGTCGTCACCGCTGCCCGCCGGCCGCCAAGAACGTCTGCCTCTACACAGCACTATGGGGAAAAGGGTGCCATAAAGAAACTTTAACAAGTGAGGAGTTTAGTTATATTTTCCTAAATCCGTACCCTGCGCAGGTAATAGGTAATGATCTCTCTCAGAATATACATTTGTATAGAATTCTAGCTTGTGCCATTTTAATGCCTAGAGATTGCAAACAATTTTATTCTTGAACAAGTAGGAGCACTTCTCGTCAATCTTAAGAAACTCAATAACCGAAGATAAAAAAGGCATACGTTACTGTTGGTTACAACAAAAACCGGTTTGAACGTACTTGTGGAGCGTGGACGAACTGTGAGTTGAACGTAAGTGATTTCATCAAAGTAAACGACGGTAGTTCTTATTCAAAATGAGTGAAATGGAAAATTCATTGAAAGACAAACATTGAGGTTGAAGGAAGTGGTTGAGTTGTCGTGGAAAATGGCACGAAAAGAAGGCACTGTGAGGTGGCTAACTTTTTAAGACACTTGCTCAGAGAGTCCGTTAAGTGAAGCGCAAGTTCTAAGGGGCTTATGATCGAAGCGGAAGCTGTTGGATTTTAAATAGATTGCTACATACCTAAATTATCCTCACAAATGGCTAATTTAGTATTCCCGAGCGCGTATACTACACATAAACTGTTAGCCAATATGTCCGCCTATCCCATACCCAATTCCCCATAGTGCCCATAGCCTTCACGAGCTGCGATGATTTGCGAGCGGCATTCTCGACGGTCGGGCTCGTTTATGGGCATGTTTATTTGCCGCGCCAGGCCGCGGAGGTTTTCACGGTGTGGTGCGCTTTTCGCATGCGCGTCCATGCGTTCATTTCGACGCGAAGTGAAGTGTCTTAAGTGTCCATTCTTTCGCCCGACGGAAGAAGCACCCCGTCCCTGTCTGGGGCAGAGCGCAGCGCTTCAGTTTGTTATTCAAATCTTAATGCATTCTTTGTTGAACTTAATTTCGTTACCTTATTAAAATCAACGATCCATTCGCGGGTGGGCGCGCTCACCAAAAGGTGTGGCCATCGCCGGGTGTGAAGCGCAATAGAGAGTTACTGGTGGTGGTTCACAGTGTAAAACGGTACACCCTCTGCCGATCCATCCATAACTCACGACCGCGCACACAGCAAGTTAAGTAAATGCTCCTGCAAGTGCCGCAGATTAAACGATACCAACGCCAGGCGCTCGGTCTGGATCATAAAAAGTCCCGGCAACTTCTTCCCGGTGCCAAGGGAGCCTCAGGTTCGGAACACGGTACGGAGTTGGATGGTTTTTGATGGAGCCGCGCACAGCCGCAATACGCTAATCGCGTATTACCGGTTCGTGGGGTCCAAGAACGGGTTTCCCTGCTGGACGTCTGTTTACTGTTTAGCGGTTTGGTCAAGGTCGATAAAGTCCTGACACTCCTCGGGGCGGGAGAGAGAATGAGAGCGATATCAGGGAACTGGGCTCCGGGTGTGTTATCCAAAAAAAACAAGCTTTCAACTTACCGACCGACATCGCCCTTCCTTTCTTTGTATTTTCAGCCCCTACCAGAGACCACCGTCACCCTCCCCCCCGGCCAGACCAAGCGGCCTTTTTTGAAGCCTCTACATTGCCGGCGTGGTAATTAACTGACCAAAAGTACGCGGACCGCGCAGAAAAAGGAAAGCCGCCCGCCCGAACGGTTAGCTAAGCCGCCCAGAACTCGCTCCACGGCCAAAAGGATCGCACGAGCGAGCGAACGCGGCTCGTTGCATCACGTCGAATGGGTGCAACGCACGCGAACGGTGCACTCGCTGGACGCTAGGGCGAGAACTTGGCGCGCGCAATCCAGTTCAAGGAAACGCCGTGTGCCGTCGGGCCTCGGTGTCAATGAACGCACAACGCGCACGCAGCTCCAGCATAAACGTGCATAAAACCGATCCGAGGACACCGAGTTTCTAATCATCGCAATCGGCGCCGCGCGCACGAGCAACACCGTTCTTCTGGTTTCGCGGTCTTCAGTTGTCCAGTCCCAGGCTTCGGTTCGGTTCGGTTCGTGATCTAGCTCCCGCCCAATCTCCAGAGGAAGTGCCGTGTGTGTACCGTGTGATCTCTGAGCCGCGTTTCCGGGTCCGGTCCGGGAATGTTTCCCGGAAGATGCTAGCCCGGTCCCGCCATACGACGCTTCCAGACGCTAGTGTTGGTTCGCTGAACATGTGAGGTCCCCCCCACCGAAGGGCGCGGAATCCCGACTCTGTTTCCTGTCCCGTGTTCCGGGAGTTTCTGTGTTCGTCTGGCGATCGGCGACAGTGTGAGTTTGTGAGGAGTGCGTGAAAAAAATTGGCGATGGCCGCCAACCGTAGGCTGTTTGCGCCGAAGGAAGAGGTTCGCAAGGAAGCGCTGGATGACGCTGGTGGTGGTGGTGGCGCCGGCGGCCGCGATGAGGTTGATCATGTTCCGGTGGCCCGGTCCACCAGTGCCAAGGCACTCGCCGCGGATTCCGCACCAGGCGCGGTGACGCTGGACAAGTTCAACATATTTCACCTGCGCCGGAGGCCCAAAAGTGACCCCGGGACGGGACCGATCGCAAAGCACGCCTCCGGTGCCGGTGCTGGTGCGCCGGCCCAGCCGGACGAGGCGGCCAGCGAGCTGAAGAAGAAAAAGTCGCGCTTCGTAAAGAGTGCATCGATCGCGCGGATCTTCGGCAACACCTACAATACCAAAAAATACGACGACAGCAGTGCGCTGCTGAAGCTGCAGCAGTTCAAGCGGAGCTTCCTGAGCAGCGAACGGTTCCACAAGAAGGACAGTGCGGTGGGCGAGGAGGCGGCAGACGAGCTGCAGATCGGGGACGCGTGCTACGTGAACGACAGCGAGAG
>NW_026454481.1:0-8122 GCF_943734635.1 Anopheles cruzii | reverse complement strand
AACATTTTGCGGAACTTTTTGTCCTACCGGTTTTCTCTTTTTTCCGCTATGTTCCTCTCACATTTCCTTGCATTAATGATGGCGAGGGTGTAGCGGGCATCGTCCTCCTGTGCCACTAGCACGCGGAGTTTCTTGCGTGTTTCTCAAGGCGCGTAAATCCCGCACCGGGTGAGTGAGAAATGTTCCGAGATCGCCGTCGCCTACGACGCCCTCGTTACCCCGGGCTCGAGGTGTTAATCAAACGGAGGTCACCCTCCGCCGACTCCAGTCGGCCCGGAGGGTTGCTCCCCTCGGCTTTCCACAGTTTTTCCGATTACACTTTATGACGACGTGCACGACGCGGGACGCCGATGGTCTCGTCGTGTCTCGTCGTGGCCCGGATAACATCGTCGTCGTCGTCGTTGATCCTTTTTTATTACTGCTGCATATGTTCGATTCTCAGCGACGACGGCACAGCGAGGCGTGCGGAGGTGCTGAGTTTTGTGAGGTGAAGCAAAAATCGCAACTTCGACCCGGACCCGGCTGCCAAAAGAGCGTGTTATGATAAGAGGCAGTTCCTTCGGCCGTGAATAAACCGAAAATGGAGAGTCGTTTTGATAAATCAACGAATAGCACGGCATGTCCAATCGGAACGGCTGCACTGTCCACGATTTCTTTTCATGTTTAAAATTCGGAAAAATCCATCAACGGCGCTGTCTACGAGCGTAGTTTCTGGTCGAATTTTAATTAAAAACCCCCGACTAGTTCCGGAAATCGGCCTGTGGATGGACAGAGAAAAGTCGCGCCGGCGACGATGGCAACCTTTTTGTTCGTTTCCGGCGCGAGCTCTGGACCTCCATCAAGCCTTAATCGCGTTAAGGGACCGGCGCTAAGACCGTGTGATGTTCGAACCAACCGAGGCTTGGATGCTGTTCGTCTGGCCGATCGAAACCGAAATGTTGATTTAATTAGTGTTGACAAAGGGACGTGATTCCGGACACTGAAATGATGAAAAACCCGACCGGAAGAACACCACCGTGTCGGGTGTGTGTAGAGCTTTTCCCTGGACCTTCCGCAAAGCATGAAAAGTTCATCGGTGCTCATTTCATCGACCGGCCAACGTTTCGAATTATTAACAGTTGCGAAGCAAACTCAAAGCGCTGCCGTTTTGCGCATTTCGAAAGTGAAGGACCATCACCGCCGTTTAAATATCTCGTGAATGGGGCCTCTCTATACACGTACGGTACCCACCCGAAGAAAGGATGTAAATCGTCTACAAAAATCACTTCTTCAATTAAATATGCTTCACAGCATACGGTCCTGGAAGCGAAGGACGCACGGCGTGTGTGAAACAAAGAGAATAAATCGTGAAAACGGTAACCTGGAAAAGCCGGATCGTCTCGTTGCACCCCAAATGCATTCAATGTCAGGTTGTGGAGTGCAATACAGGCACGGACTTCACACGTGTGTGTGTGTGTGTGGTGTAGTGGGGCTAGCAGCAAAAAACGGTACAGCGAAGCGTAAATATTCACAACCGGCTGCACACCGAAATACATCAAACGCCGGCACTGCCCGGAGCTCTCGCTGTGTGAAGGACATCATTGTGCGCGTTGAGGCCCCTCGGTCACTTCCAGAACCCCCGGTTTCGGATTTCAAACGCGTGAAACCATAAACAAACGGCATCAGTCACTCCGGCAGGGCAACCCGGTGGCCGTACAGCATTAACACTCGTGGGGACAGTTTGCATTCCGGAGCCCTACCGCTGATTGGGGGTTGTTGGATTAATTATGCGAACGATGCAGAGCGCAGTCGGCGCTGACCAGTGCACGATGGAGCATCATCATCATTATTAGGTTCATTGTTCGGTTACTCAATTAGATGGCTCATCAACGCCCAGCGGAAAAGGGGTCGAGTAAGGATCGAACTGAAGGAATTTCTGTTGAATCACATCGGAAAATAACGTACTAGCCGTGCGTCGTAGAAAGTTTGGCACCTCGAATGTGATTTTTTTAATTAATAGTTGAAACGGCGCCCAAAAATTTGAATTAAATTTGAAACTCAAAAAGCATTGCACAAAAAGTTGCGTGCAAATGCGGAAAAAGTTGAGAGCATGTTTTGGGTTGTGAACTTCGCTAACCGTTTTTTAAATGTTCAAACACCATTTTTACCTTAGGCGAATGCAATAGCTCCTATTTTGGGACCATCAGAACCAGCACAAGAACGTTATTTTTACAATTAAAAAACAGTTTTAGATATTCTATTTGTTAGATTCAGATATTATTAAATTTTTGCAATCGATCGAAAAAATTGTAGTAAAAAATATTGCCGTTAGAGTGCGCTGTTACCAATCAAAATTGGGCAGTGTCTCCACTAAACGAACCTATGAGTTCCGTGCACTCACTTCTCCTGAAAAGGTCCTTGTTGGTTCTCATTTTCATTTCCCTCCCGTTTTGCTCTCAACTCTCGGCCGGCGGAATCGGAATGGAATATTTCACAAGATTTTCTCTCCATCCGCGTTCCGGTACCAATGGTTGGAAGCATTCCTCGAGGCAATCGATGGCGCGTCCATCCAACAAGTTAGTCCACTGTCGCCCGCAGCCGAAGAATGTCCTCGCGAACGGCGCGCCACACACTCTATCTCTCTCCGTCTCTTTCTTCCAGTCGCCGGGTTTGGGTCGCCTTTTCTGGCGCCCGCACGCCGCATTAGTGTCCATTTCGATACACGGCGAACTGTGTATGTCTCTATAAATTTTTATTATTTCATATTACACCCTCTTGAATAAATATTTTATTACCCAATAGCGCCCTCGGGTCAGGCCGGGCCGGAAATGGGGGAAAATTCGAGGGTCGCCACGAGAAGATGCCGAACCCGATCTCCATCGGCACCATGTTGTGCCTCAGTAACACGAGCGGGCATTGGAAACACAACACCCCTGCGAGGCAGCAGTAGGGCCAATTTCTAGATGACCGCAGGAAAAACATCTTGCAGCATCAATTGAGCCGTATTCCGGCGGGCCAAACAAAACGCCTATAACCAAAGGGGGAGCGGCCATTGAAACGGGAGACCGAGTGCAACAGGGAGATTTCGCAACGGGGCTCACCGAAACGGTCAATCGTCCGTGAATCCCATTCGAAGAAAGTACGAAAAACAAATGATACAATTTCCTGCGGGCTTTTTGTTGGCGTTTGAAAATTGGCACAAAAAAGCGTTGGTTAGTTTTCTTGTTGAGGCCCAAAGGTCTACCACCTGTTTAGTAATGCCGTGCCACGTGATAACGCCCACCCTTTCGACAGGTGTTGTAGTGTCGTTTCCGTTAGTCGACCTTTACCGACGCCATCCAGTGTTTGCCAAATGACAAGGGTCCTGTTTCCCCCACCGACTAACGGCGATGTTCGTTCGTTTGCGGCACGTCGTGAGGGGCCATTTTCTTTCCATTCACCTTCACAGTCAGTTGATTTTTTGCGTGACCCGTGTGTAACTGAAAACTCTACCACCCAAAACCGGGTCCGGAAGTTTCAGCGCCAGCTTCAAAGGCCCATCAACGGGTTTGAAAGTTGATTTCAACCTTCTCTCTTCTTTTTGTAGGGACTTCCATTTTACCGGTGAACGAATGAAAGCAAAGTGTCGGTCGAATGTTGTCCCACTTCCGTGTTGGGCGAACACCGAATCGGATCGCAATCTAAAACCGTGTCTGCGTTCAATGGGCAGACCCGTCGGGCTATCGCTTCAATACGGTGGCGAATGATAATTTACTATAACGATGATGTTATAACGATGGCTTTTATCCGAAGGACGGAGCCCAGTCCGAGGCGGTTTAGAACCCTAATGGGGTCCAAAGATCGTTGAGCCCACGAGCCGATCGGTATAAATCGGTGGACTGCTGGAATCGATTAGCGATTAGCCTTGCGATGTTCGGGAAACTTGCGCCAGGAGCGATTCGCTTCGGTAAATTTCCACCTGAAATTCACGTGGCCGTGGTTCATTGGGTGGAAAAACGTAGGATCACTTCAACGTTCCAGCCGATGCAGGTATTCATCCGCCACGAAAGCAAGACGCTATCGCCTTACCGGGGCTCACCGTATTGCCGCATTGATTAAACATTACTTTTTATCTCTTCCATCTCGAATACGGTGGCCAGGCTTTCATACAGCTGGCGCCGGCGATAGAGACGCCAGAAACTTTGACGTACACCACGTACGGACAACAATCACGTTCGCACGGCAGAAGCTGCAGAAAAGTTTCTATTTTCCGGAAAAGCGGTGCCTCCGCACAAGATGGTGGCCGAACATTGGCCGACACCGAACACTATTCTTAAAAGCACCGGAACGCACGCACTCGACACCCGGTTCCATCGCTTATCACCGCGTACGCGCTCTGTCGTACCGGCGCCTAGTTATTCTGGGCCATCCTCTCTGCCAAACATGGCCAAACTTTTATCCTTCTCCATAAACATGCCTTCAATGCTCGCTACCCAGCCCAGCCTCGAGGAAAGCAAACTTTTCCTTCCGAAATCCCAATCGGAAACCCATCAGAGCCCGCGTGGCTCATCAGAGAAAATGATACCGCCGTATGTGTGTCTATTGGTTAGCGCACGCCTCACAGAATCGCCATTTTTCTTCCGATGACTTATGGAACCACGATGCAGGCATTCGGTCGGGCGCGCCACAATCCAACACCAAACAAATTTCGAACTCCATTTGGCGGGCACATCCCAAACGCAAACAGGCAGCCGAACGACGAAGAATCTGAGCATAAAAATGGCCGTAAAACAACATTCTTGCCCACTTCGCCCGGGCCCGGGCAGGATGCGGGGCGCGCGCCAGGAAGTTATCATTTTTTGTACATTCCTTTCACGTTTGATATTCCGGCGCCCGGCGTTGTCCCCGGGGTGGTGGTGGCGTGCTTCGAGTGGCTTCAAGTTTGGTGGTTGCGGTTCCGGTTCCGGTGGACGGAGACGGTGCGTACAAATCCGCCAACCAACCAACCATCGATTTATGCTGCCCGCAGCCAAACCTGCGGGCCTTGATTTGAATTTGATATTTATTACCACGCCATTGGAGCCCGAAACCGAAACCACTAACCGGCGTTCCTGAAAGTGCCACTCAGCGAATGTTTCATACACTTTACACGGGAACCCGGCTCCTAATCGGGGAACGATCGGTTGCTAAACGTGGCCGATGATAAACTTTGCGTCTTCCAAGTCCTGGTTTTGACGGTTTCGACTCACGAAACGCGTGCAAAAGTGGTGCGAAATTGATAAACAATAATCACCCGACCATTGTGACAACGGTGACCAACCGATGTGGTTCGGCAGGAAGGGTTCGCATCCTAATTCCGATCCCTTACGCCCGAAAGGGTAGCAATAAGGGTTGGCGCCGTGAAGAAAGTTCCCCGAATTCTTGCCCTCAACTTGGCGGGACACGAAGTGTTGAAGAAGTGGGGGCCTGTCTAGGGTGCCTACGTAGGCATAAATTCAAAGTTTTCCTGATGAGAGGCAGGAGTGTAAAAGTATTAATTGGCCACTGTTTTGACGAGATAATCAAGTCCGTGCGTAAATTACAAATGTTTACCACACGAAGGTGCGGGGTTTGGGATGCTCTTAAAACATAGAAACAGTGTGGCAACTGTAGTCCGATGCAGAAGCAGTTATTGTCAAACTCAGCCTTAAACGTCTTCTCCTTGAAACTAAATAATGCTGCAATATTCTAAGGTTTTTGTAGAAACACTCAAACTGTGCCCCAATTACTTTATTTTCATTTTTTATGTGATGATATGTGAAATAAGTTTAACTAATGTTTTGGTTTCCTGAATAGGTCTTATCTTAAAATGTCATCTACTTATTCGTCTTTTTGTTTGTTTTTCACTCGTTAATTCACGTTCTGTTCCAGTTCTACAGTTATGGGTTTCCTTTAGGGTACATTGATACTCCATGGGGGCTGGTTGTCCGTTAGATCATCAACACTTTTTCTTATATTTGAAAAATTCATTTGAAACATTTCTGTGACTCATGCACATTATCTTCATACCATTAAATAACTATTTACTAATTTATTTTCTATACTATTATATTATTATACCAATTTTATGTTCACGTTCGGGATCGAAACTTGAATTGGATGAATGCTGTTTATTGCGGTATCGACATATAATTACCGCAGCTTCTATCTTATTCAGCACATTCGCACGACTTTTCAGATTTCTGTCGATACTTCAAAAACGGACCAAAAGCTCTGTTTGTTCTTCTTTTGCGAATACAATAACAGGTTTAGCAACTCAATCCAAACGGCAACCAAGGTCCTTGATAATTTTATTAAACGATCATCACCCAGAAACCCCGTTTGGCTTGGCTATCATCATCCCGACCCCGAAAACGGGTTCCTTATCAATTTGACTTAAAACTTTGTCCATTTCTGGGCGGCCAAAATATATTGGTCAAATATTTGCTCCCTCCCGCCGCAAGCGGCCACGGTCTGGCCACTTGCCCGTGGTGTGGCAGCCCATAAAACCTTCCGCCTATCTGCTACCGAGGGACCGGACCCGAGGGTAACCCGAGCATAGCAAAACAAAGCCCGTTCGGGGTCGGTACGCGGGGACACAGTGCCCCGGTAACGGGTTTTGTGGATGCAAACAAGAAAGTGCCACTAAAACTCAAACTCGGAGGGAGCCTCACGATGAGTCGGAGATCACTATCGGTGGCAAATTTGTTTACGTTTTTATCAGTGCACCGTAATAACTGACGGAGGGTGAACCGAGGGCCCGTGCCCTTCTTTGTCGGGGCGGTTTTATTGGGTTAATTATGCCAACCCGGCCCGCACCGGTTCCCCTTTAACTGCGCGAGGCTCAAACATCACCGTGGGTTCCGTGGGACTCGCATTGTGCTTCGTGCTCCGCTCGCTTTTTATGGTCCACCATCAAAACCGTTGCCCACGTTTCCTCCGGTGGCGGAATCGTGAATCGATTGCTCACCGAATCACGCACGTGACTGTGATTTGAGCCTTCGCCCGAAGCGTGCTGCAGAAATGCAAATTTCTCCACACAGACACACACACACACACTGTCACAGCGTTGACTGACTGACTGATTGGAACGGGGTCCTCTGGTACCGATGTCCCTGTGGCAATGCGCAACTCGCTGCCAAATTACATTACTGCAAATGCCGCGCATAATTATGGTGCTGTTGAATCTCGGTCCCCGAAGGACCCACGGGCACCGCCCCTCAGACGGGGGACGGTTCATCATTCACCGGTTCAAAGTGAATCGAAGTATCCGTTTCGAGCGTGGCGTGAGTCACCCCGAACCAGGGACACACACTCATTATCCTTTCACTCAATCTCCAGCTAGGGAATTTCCCATCTCGACCGCGAACGTGACGAACGCCGAGGCCCCGCAGATCCGAGTCACACACAGACACACACACGCAGACAGACAGTGGCACCTTTACGACTCTCTGACGGAGCCGATGTGGCCATGTTTTGTGTCCTGCCATCCACCCGCCACTCTCGAAGCCATCTTTTTTTACGATTCTTATCTGACATTTTATGGGTTCGAGAAAAGTGTCATTTTCCACTCGCAGGGCGCCTGGCCGGGCGCACTCATCTCGTTATGGGGTCTCCTACTCGTTTCGCAGCTACTTGTATGTAAATCAGTTTCTCTTCCAACGAGGGGGTGCCAGTTCCTGAGCCCTCGCTGCTGCTGTCGCTTGAAGCCTTCAAAGCACGCTCGGAGCCCGGAGGTGCAGGAAATCCGATGCCGTAATTAATTGATACGACTTTTTTTGTCCCAACCAACTCCTCCGGATTAATATCCGCACAGCTTTCGAACAATGTATGGGGCGGTACGGTTCTCGTGTGTGCTTAAAAGACATGCACGAAGCTGTTTAATGAGCGCGAAGGCTTCTTCGATACGGAAAGTGACGCCATTGTTGGTGCCGACATCGTTACACAAAGTCCTCACAAAGTGACCGAGCAGCGGCAGCGGCCCGGGACGCACAGCACGGACGAAGGCCAGCCCTCAAAAACGCAATAGTAATAACCATAAAAGTTGAACACCATCGGCTCGGCTTGGGTCAGTGGATTTACACGCAAACCGGAAACTGACGGCTCGGGGGCCGGGAACACACAATGCACTTATCACGTCACCTCG
>NW_026454480.1:0-8126 GCF_943734635.1 Anopheles cruzii | reverse complement strand
CCGGCCTGCTCACTGCAGCGAGCGTCGCGCCCGCCCCCTCTCGTCTTTGCCGCAGGCAGAGGGGCGTTCGAGCTCACTCGTTTCAGCCTTCCTCGTCCCCTCCTCAGGCGGAGGGGTACCTCGGTCACTCAAAATTGTTCACTGGGCAGCAGCACACTCACGGCGAGGTATCCTTCGCTCATTGAGCGATTATCTTTTCATATTCACGAGGGTGAAGGAAAGTGTTTTACTTACGTTTTTCGGTGGCAGTGCGCACACCTTTTTCACACCAACACATGTGTCGGTGTGTGTGTGTGGTTGGACGGTGTGTGAAATATGTTGCTGCAGCCCCCTCCGGAGAATGAATATTCATTCGAGGTAAACTTTGTGGTGGAGCAGCGCGAAATGTCGAATGAGGCCTTCGTTGGCACTTGTTTACGGAGCTCGCGTCGAAAACGATTAAACCTGAAAACAAATTTGATTACAGCGCGCGTACCTGCGCGAAGAGAAAGCGTGCCCTTCACAGCTTCCTTCCGTCGGTGCCGACGACCGTATCCTGAGAGTCCTTTTCAACCGTGTCCGGAGCTTGTTGTTTTTTGTAGAGTTGCATTTTTCATGCTCTTTTTATGGCTCTTTGGACCCTCGACGCCTCTACGTGTGCTTGGTGTGCGCGCTATGAATGATCGCCGGCCGGCAGTAAGCCAACAGCCAGGTCGGATCGATGCCGGAAAAGAGAGAGACAGGGTAAACGCGCGGTGTCGAGCTACCATTAGTGGCCGTTGGGTGGGCTCCCGAACAATTTTGATTGTAAGCTGCCACAGTGTCAAACGGGTTGATAAAATGTCGTACAGCCCGCCGAAAGGGCGGCTTGATTATTATTGCATTCCGACCGTTAAGGCCGCAGCATAAAGACCGTGTCGGTGATGAATATTAAACATACGGCAGTTTTCTAGCGATTGAAATTGACTCCGCTCGCTCTCTAGGGAGAAGTGCATCCTTGTGTCGCTAAATTGGATCACCTCATTCTGTTACGAACGGGTACTCAACCGTGCGGGGATATTGAAAATGTATTTTCTTTTCTCGGACGATGCGTTCTCGGTACCGCCGATGATCGGGTGAGGCTTACAAACCAAACCACCGAAATTGCTCCTAATTTGCCCATCAGAAACGCTCTCGATTCAACCTTGATCCTTGGTCCGGTCCGGTGTGTGTGTGTGTAAGTGAAAGCTATTATGATTGCCAAACCTGATTCCTAATCTCGCCCTGAATGATTCTATCAAACACAACAACTGGGCCTGTCCGGCCGGCCAATCACATTACTCTACTTTCGACATTTCCGTCAAGCGGCCCGGTCTGTGTTCTCGGATATGGAACGTAAGTGCCGTGGTGCCACACACACACAGTGACGAAAGGTGAAAGTGTACAAGTTTCGTGTGTGCAGAAACTTACTCATCAGCAGCAGTAGCATTCACAGGACACGACGTCGGAGCGCCGTGAAGCAAGTGAATGCAGAGCCCAAGCCCAAGTTCCAGGACCAAACCGAAAACCGCACACCGACGGTGGTGACCGCACGGCGGGGATCGTCCTTTGGAGGGCCTTTTGATTTGTTCCATTTTGTCCTTTGAACTTTTTTCGTCCGTGTGTGCCCCCCCCTCGGCCTAGTTCCGAGAAGCTTCTATGTTATTTGTCCAATAAGTGTGTGGGGCAGGCGGGCGGGGTGGGGTAAGGCCACTCAACCACTGCCCACCACCGACATCGGAGATACGTAGAGGAGAGTTCTTCATTCAGAATGGAAACCAAATACAAGCAACAAAAAAACAAATAATGGTCACGTGTGGGCAAACATAGACAACATTTCTTCGGTAGCTTTTGCGGGGGGTCCCCTAGCACCCAGCAGGGCAACATAATACACGAGCAACTCGGCGTACACTTTTCTGTCCTTTTGCCAATCTTGTGCTCAATTTTTGAATAAAACGTATTACCGTATGGATGGTGTCGTTCTCTGCGCGCCAGTAAATTGATTAATCAGCCTAATGAAAATCCATCATATAGTGAAAGTTGAAAGGGATACTCTTCAAGCAACACCCCGAGTAAAAATAAGGAAGCTTTCAGGAGTATAACAAGATTCTGGGAATACAATTGACCCCCGCTATTCAAATACTGTGTGCGGTGATGAAAACCGCAACATCAATAGCTACCCATTTTGATATGCTATTTTCATTGTGGCCTCTGGCTTTGATTTCGGGATCCATTTGTTTGTGTGGTTCCAAGTAATTTTACGTTTCGTACATCGTCGTTACACACACAAAAAAGAAGAAATGTGTATTTAATTTCGCAACATTGAGCACAACTCGAATTCTGGTTTTTGTTACTACAAATGCCTTCATTAATACACACACCGCACCAGACAGGACTCAAAATGGGGGGCTCCCGCCATAATAGCAACAACGGCGGCGGGGCACTGCTTTTTGCACCATCAACCAATAATTGCTCCGGGGTTCAAAGGATCTCTCCAGGGCGCGGATGGTAAAACCCCCAAAAAAGGACCCACACAGCAGCACACAGCAGCACACACACGGCACACACTACTTCCGGTTGCGAACCAGTTGTTTATTGTGTGCCGTGCCCCTCACAACAAAGCTCACTAGTTTTCATCACTTTGTGTGTTGTTTCAACCGGCCCAAAACCCGAGAGCGGTCTTGCCGCGCCCGTCCTGCTGCCATTCAGCATAATTATGTTGCCGCATAAAACAACAACCGCGCCCTCTGCCATCTTTTTTATAGTTCGTTGTGCGAGGGGCAACCCCAAAGCACCGGCGGCTTAGGTCTTGGGAACATCATGCGCGTTACCGGCTCTCGGCTCGACCTCCTGATCGACCTGTTGTAGGAGGTCCTTTTTTCGTGTCTTTGTTTATTTTTAAGCACTTTTTAAAGACCACCGCCGGCCCCCAAACATTACCCTACCGTTGTTGGGTTTTGCACCGAAAACCGAAACCGAATTAACTTTGCACCCAGCACAGACGAATAACATTACTATCCCGGGGGTCCCGGGAAAAGTTGCCAACCGGGGGTCGGGGAACCGTAAATCATTTTATTCCATTTCGCCATTATAAGCCCTCTGCCCATGATTTATTTTATGATTGCTTCATTTCTTCCAAATAATTCGCCTGCGCGTCCGTCGTGGCGCACAAAAATCGGCAAAAGCACGCGCGTTCCTAATTTTTATGGGCCGCCGCCCCCGTTCGTTTTATGGTTTTAGTGGGTTTTAGTGAAGCCATTGCCGGCAAACCCGGTCCGGTGCCGCTTACCATTACTGCCAACCGTATTATCCTGGGCTGGCCCCGGATCGGTTGGTGCCTAATGTTGCTAACCGGAAGCCCCGCCAGCTTCGAGCCAGGCCAGTCCATGGCGGCAAGATCGTCAAATGGACCCTATGGTTTGTTAGTTTTTGGGGTCCTTTCAAGAATAAAACCAACAAACTCTCTCTCGCTCTATCTTGCTGCGTGGAACGTAATTCTCGAAATTCGTTCGACGAAACCGTCTGCTTTTGTGTGATAGTCCGCACACACACACACACCGGTTGGCTGGCTTTCGTTAATCGTTTCTGCATCAGGTTGCATCAACCGGGGATGCATCGGGACCAGGCGGCGGCGGCGACGGCGGCGGGGCCAAGTACAATAATTTCAATTCCCGTTCCAGCGAGTTGCGCAGAGCACGCGCCGACAAATCATGTGCGCTCGGTTTGCTGTTCGTTGCGCTGAAATGCTGTTTATTTTGGGCTTTTATTTCCCTCATTTTGCTTCCCGACCCAAAAGCTTTCCCGCCCCGGACATTACACACACACACACACACGCGCATAGTTTTTGGCAGGACGACAAGGTTCGATGCAGCGCCCGAGCTCTACCGTCCTCGGCTGTGTTTTCATTAGACCCCAAGCAGCCAGTGGACCATCCAAAACGGGGACGAAACTACCGCACCACCCCCCACGGATAAGGTTCTCGTCGGGACCGTCTGACCAACTGCCGCCGGTCGACATCTGGGTAAATGTTGTGTGTGTGTAGGAGCTGTTGTGACGGGGACCAATGTTAAAATCGAACACGGCGTGGCCTTATCCCCGGCACGCAGAATTAGGTTCACAAAGGTTTCGCTTGGTCCATCGCCGTGTTGGCGTCCGGCCGGGGACTCTCTCGGTGTGCAGCTCACCGAGACAATCCGCGGGCGCCCTGCGAAAAATGGTGCACACGGGCTGGTGGCTTGGGCGGATAAGTTTTGGGGTGTACCCGAGCTCTAGGACTCGGGCAGGGAGAGAGATCGATCCACACGGGCGGGCGCGTACCAGTTTCCAACCGCGGGCGCGGACCGGTTGCGGATTCGCCAAATCTTTTAATACTATTTAGATTCGGACGACGCCGCACAACACCATCCGGGGTCCAGAATCCAGGATTTTGTCGTCCACCATGGGGGATAGACACAAAAAATATGGGAAAATTAAATTTCCCGGACTCTCTCTATTCGGGACACACCGGCGACCACGTTACAACCGATGTTGCACCCGATGTGTTGTAGATTTTTGGCACGATTCCACTTGAAGTACGAAATCTCCGATTGCCCGCCGCGTCCCCGGCTAATCCATTTTTAAGGCGATTTTAAAATTGAAACATTTAAAATTGAATTCAGCGAAAACGTGTGTCCGTCGGAATATGTAAGGGGTTGGTCCGAAAGTGTGAACGGTTTTTTGTTTCAAGGTGCATGTCGGTAGGTTCAAGAAATGTCAGGGTCCCAATAGCTGCTTCATCGTGTTTTTGATGTCCCAGTACGCGTGATTTAAAATGCAAACTGAACATAAAATGCTGAATTGAAATACATTTTCTTATTCGAAAAAGCCTGATATGATCGGATCCTTTAATTACCGATCGGATTCTTGTGAAGCTCTTCTTTGCGAGATATCCAAATAGAGGTTGTGAACTCCGTTGGTTTCCTGAGGCTGGAGCTTACGCTTTCTAGAAGCTGAAGAACTCCTATTACCCACTGAGGGTCTAAACTAAGCTCAGTCGAAAGTTTTTGGTACAGTAACTTTAAAGTGAATACTATTTTAAGGAATGAAATGCTCTCCGATAGCTCAATAAACTTTCAAACGCATAACTTTCGGACCGACCCCAATCAGTTATGCGAACGTCGAATCAATCCTTCAGAGAGGCGCTGGAACAAGTTCGACGTATAAATAGTTATGCTCGCCGTGCGATGCAATGTTCAATATGCTCTCATTGCTACATTGCTACATGCCAGACCGACCGGGAGATAGATAGGACGTCGATCGGAATGTTGTCGAGCCTGGCGTGGCATGTTTTATATTTAGATCGCGCTCCATTCACCGCCACCGAGGTGGGCCTCGCAAGCGTTGTGAAATGAAACAATAAACAACCGTCAGTTACGGCAGAAGGAATGTTGGTACATTCGTAAGTTTATTTGACACGATTCTTCCCGATCCGTCGTCCGGTCGGCCGTCTCTAATGGACGCGAGATGTTTGAAAGAATGCCCATCCTGTGACGACGGTGTCTGGTGTGCTGTGCGCCCTTTTAATGTATGTTTGTTTCGTTCCAGAATCGACTTCCGGCCGGAGCAGGGCATCTACGATCTGATGATCATGAACACGTCCTACAGCCGCGACAACGGGCGCTTCGAGTGCCGGGTGAAGGCGAGCGGCACCGGGGCCGACGTCCACCAGGAGTACTACAATCTGACCGTCCTGACGCCGCCGCAGCCGCCGTTCGTTGAGCCGGTCGAGCTGCGGGCCACCGAGGACGAGCGGTTCGAGCTGACGTGCAGCAGCCTGGGAGGATCGCCGGATCCAACCATCACGTAAGTGTGGGGCGTCATTCCGGGGACCACCCCGCCTGACATCGATTGCACTGAGTTCGGCAATTTCTCTCTCTGTTTCTCATCCCGCAGCTGGTACCGAGTAGGGTCGGAGAAACCGCTCAAGTCGAGCGTCGCGAAGGGTGGCTCGAAGGATCTGCGGACGTCGGGTAGCCTGTCGATAGTGCCGCGCCGCGAGGACGACGGGGCCAAGTTCCGCTGCGTCGTCTGGAACCGTGCCATGGCGGAAAAGGACAAACTGGAGACGACCGTCACGCTGTCCGTTAACTGTAAGTACCAACCGCCCATCACGTAGATCAAAGTTTGGCACACACCCGTTGTGTCACAGCTTTTGCTGACGGCGGCGCCCGCAAGGCATGGAACTTCAGTCAGTCGGTAGAGAGAACTGAACCCTGTAGGGGAATATGTGCATCATCGCAAGTGAAACTGAAGAATCCATAAAGCGGATTTCTTCCGAGGGAACTTTTGCCACAGTGTCGGGGTACACCAAGCCCCGTCGGAGGACACTTTTTGTGTGTGTTTGTGCCTCGGTGACTGCACCCGACCGACGGAGAGCCATTTGTTTACATTCTTGATAGACTGTCTCCCCCGACGTCGCCCGCGAAGAAGGGGTTCGGTCTGAAACAAAAGTCCCCAGTTGTGCGCCTTGGTTCCAAACAAGAAGAATGTGGCAAACAAATATGACTTAATGTCGTTGTTCATCGCAAGGAAGGAAGTTTTGTAGCAAAGCAAAACCCCACGGAGCACAGTCTGTGTGGAAGGAACGAACGGTTGATTTAGGACCGACATCAGAACTGACGGACTTTTGAGACATAAAACCAGAAACAGGCATGGCTGGGAGGTAATCGCAAGTTGTCGTCGACAACGACCGGGAACTGAATCGCGAGCTACGATTCCGGTGTGGTCCTGGTGGTAATAAAGGAAGAAATCAAAACTAATAAACCATTCGGGAAAGCAATTCCCGATGACTTCAAACCCAATTACCGCGCAAACAACGCGAGTCCTGTGCTGCAATCCAAAGACAGGGACCTCCAACAATTAATTAGACACGTCCAGTGGAGAGGGTCAAAAGAAATCGATTACGGATTCTTTCGCGGTAATGAGTTCCGTGGGAAGAAGAGCACAGAAAGCTCCCAAGAGGAAATCCCAATGCCGTTCTCCGGACACAACGGTCCTCTCGTGTGTCCTGTCATTTATCTTGATGAAGTTGAAACTGAGCTACCTTTTTTTCTTGGTGGCAGTGGCTCGCGATGTGCTGAAGGACGTGTGGAATTCCTGGCTCTCGAGGCCGCCTACTCGAGGCTAAGCTTGCCCATATGTTACTATCGTCCGGTGATCAATCTCACGATAAATGGATGAGCGACCCACGGGGTGGTGGTGGTGCGTGTGGATAGCAGCTCGCGGCTGTGATAAAATAGTAGTAGCCCTCAAGAAAGGACCGCCGTGCGGAGAGCAGAAAAAAGCAGTACTCCCAAACATCATTCACGTATTCGCCATCAAGCCCACAACAGCAACCCGGGTTCGGTCCGAGAACGCGGAGAACCCCATTGAATCCAATCAGCGAATGGATATTTATATATATGAGCGGAGGGTTTATCATAAAAGCGTATTTATTATCATTTCCCACTTAGGGCGCCGCCGAGATATGGTTATCGATCTTCCCGGGTGCGCCCGGAAATTGATGGAATACGTGTGTGTTCCGCCTCCTTCTTTCGCTCGATGGCGAAATTCTGCCGACCCGAACACTTTTGCCCCGCCAGGTTGTAAGGCCCAGGCCCAGTGGTTTGCTTTGGCCAATACTTAATTCATGATCGCCACGCGCGTGTCCGAATGGTGTGGTGCCGAATTAAATGCCTCGCGCAACTTACTTTCATCGTGCCTCGTGTTGAATGGGGGTCGGTGGAGACCCTCTATCACTGTAAAACTTCCCGCAATGGGTGTCCATTTCGGATAAACTCTCAACCACAGCGATTCGAGTGATTTTCATTCGCTTTAGAGTCGTTAAACAGCAACACACGCGCGCTGCACGGCTGTGCGAAAGTATCTGGCCGAAGCGCTTCCTATCCCGGAACGTCGATTAAGCAAGTCCTGTGTGGCTCTTGATCATATCCATAATTTCCATTTTTAATTTTCAGTTGAAGGTTAATCTTAGATTGATGATTTCTGTGCCTTCCTGTTGAAAGCATATATTTTTAGGATATTAAACTGGAACTGCTCGAATTATTTTACGCGCGCTTATCAGGACGACAGAACTTTCGCTGACTCAACGG
>NW_026454479.1:0-8130 GCF_943734635.1 Anopheles cruzii | reverse complement strand
GTGGTGGTAAAGTGCCAGATACAGTCCTTCTTGGGTGGATAGTAATCCGGATAATTTGGGCTCAGTATCTGACCGTTCGGAGTAAAGATCTCGTGCTTACAGCCACTCTCCTTGCAGTCGTGTCCATTGTCGTGCAGCGTGTAACCATTCCGGCACGAGCACAGATAGGAACCGATGGTGTTTTTACACTCCTGCTGACACCCTCCATTGTTGACCGCACACTCGTCGATGTCGGTAAAGTAGACGGCCGCGAAGCCCGTCTTCTGGATCGTCTTGTCGGACCGGAACACCACCCGCAGAACGTTCCACTCGGACGTGACGGCCGGCGGAACACTCGAGCCGCAAAACGAACCGTGCTTGTGTAGGCTACCGTCCGGACTTTTGGACAACACTGCCACGTAGTCGTACTCGCATTCGGACGCCTGGTAGAACGTGTTGCCTTCCAGGTCGAAATGGGTAAAGTTAAGGGTAATTTTGTGCTGCGGGAGGGCCACGATTTCCCAAACGCACTCTTTAATAGTTGGATATTGTTCCGGAAATGACGGTGACTGTATCGTACCGTTCGGTGTATCCAATATTCCACCACAGGCATCTGCAAGAAGATCGGAAGAATCATTTAAAAAATTGAATTTTCAGTCTTCAAATTTAAAGTGCGTCAGTTCCATCGACCAAGACAATGGGCATCCTTAGAGAAGGCCACTTACTTTCGCACGACTTCTTATCGCTGTGCAGCTCGTAGCCGATGTAGCAGGCACATTCATAGCCTCCGAGCGTGTTGATGCACTCGTGTTCGCAGCCATGGTCCATGTGCTCGCACTCGTCTACCTCCTTCATGAAAGTGGCCGAGAATCCTGCCTTCTGCACCGACCCGTCCGAGACGAACTTGACAAACAGCTTGTTAGACGATGACCTATAAAGAAAGGGTGAGTATCCATGCCGGGAACGGGAACCACATTGCCACTTACTTCATATCGGGTGGAATCTTGTAACCGCAGAAGACACCGATCAACCGCGAGTCGGGAGCGCCACCATCCCGTACCTCGACGTAGTCATAGATACAGTTATCGTGATTCTCCACTTCAAACGATTGAAACTTCAAGGCCACTTGGTAGTCCTTCGGGACGGTTATCCGCCAGATGCACTCCTTGTTGGGCAGATAGTCGACAGGGTAGTTGGGCGACTCTAGCCGGCCGCCGGACTCGAGATTCATTTCGCCACCACAAATTGCTGTAAAACCCGAAAAAGGAGACAAATAGGACACGGCGATGGTGATTGGAGTCAAACGAACGAATCTCACGAACATTGCTTTTTAACGACTCTTTGTTCGAGCAGTCTTCGTGGTTCAGTCCCAAAGTGTGAGAGCAAAACCCTGCCATCAAAGACACTTAAAGTGTCACTGGTCATGGAGCCGCACGTTTAAATCTACTCTATAGGGCAGATAGGATGTCTGGGGTGATGTGTATTGATTACCAACGAATGCCTTCGCAAGGGCGTACCTCACACGTGATGCGGGTTAATTAAAATTTATTATTTCATACTGTCGAAAGGACTTTGATAAATAATGAACGACATAGGCCAACGAGCCGTGTGGTCTGTCGGTTTCATTTCCCTGCATGCGTAATGATTGACCGACGAACACATGGTCCACAATCGTCGGGGAACCTTTGATCTGACAAGGTACGGGCTTTAAAAGTACTTCGGATGATGATACATACTTTTCATCGATAACCAAAAACACTTAAAGCAGGATTTTAAAACCAAAAACAGGGCGTCACAGGGCCGCCTGGTCCGAATCAACAATGTTCAAGAATTGGGCTCATTAATCACTAATGATATGATAGTATTATTCGGAAAAAATGGCTCATTAAATTGTCAAATACAAGCATTAAACTTTACTTCCAACTACTTTTCCAATTTAACGTGAAATATATGCGTTTCAGGGATGCAATTTATCTTAGCAACCAATGATTGTGTTGCTGATTGAGTAATCAAATCTCGGTTGCTTTGATTTGCCGAGGCTACGTACCTTCATAGCTGGCGGCAAAGCCACGCATCGAGGCCTGCCGGTAAGTGGTGGTGTACGTCAGCAGCATGCGACTTCCGGTCGAGCGAATCAGCTCGTTTACCTTGCCGGAACCACAGAACTTGCCCAGAATCGGCGACTTGTGCCAGTATCCATCCCGGATCTCTAGGTAGTCGGAGCGGCAGCTGTTCGATTTGTAAATGTCCTGGACGAAGGAAACCAAGCGGACATTAACGCCTTTCACTAACTCGAGTGGTCTCAGCATGGACTCACCAGATCGGTTATGTTGAGCAATATCCGTTCGCCATGCGTTGCCGTGATACGCCACTCGCAGCGTTCAGGTTCGGGTGGAGGTTGGTTGGAGTGATAGCTCGGCGACGTGAAAGATGCCGAGTTGTCCTGGAAGGTACGACCACACTCTGGTGGAGCAAATTGGAAAAAAATCGTGAAATAATCAATAGCGACTAAAAGCGCGCACATAAAGGCATACTTCAGACATGCCAAGAAGCTGGAACGGGGCTGCTCGACAATCACTGGACCAAACAATCGAACATTCATTCAAGAAGAAAATCGTTCCAATTTGGTCACATTCCATCTACGAACCGTGCCCCGTCTACTGAAGAAAGCGAGTACTTACTGGCACACTTGTACAGCAAGTTGGCCTGGGCAATGTCACCTTCACTGAGCCGCAACCGTTGCCCAATTTCTGGTCTCTTGCGGCTCGGCATCTCTATCGGGAAAATGGTGTCCAGATAGGTGCCCTTGGAGAACGTATTCCGGGCGTAGTGCATGATCGAATCGTAGTCGTACGGAAGACCGAGCGAATTCACCTCGTCCTCCGTCAGCTTGTTGAAGTTGTACTCCTGACCGACCACAATGTTGTTTTTCTCGATCACGACGTGATTTTCCCGGTCTGGCCGTGTGTGCTCGTGCCAGAAGCCCACCACGTGACCCAACTCGTGCACCACGATACCGAACTTATCGCAGTTCTTCCCAATCGAAATCGCCTGGGGTCCATTGCCCCGTTTACCAACAAACGAGCAACAACTGGAAGTAAAAGGAACGCAGGAGGCGATTAGTGCTGGCCTCCCCCTGATGGATCTCCACAAGTTTCTCAACAGGTATCGCCAGACCCATCTTACCCGCACGCCCGCTCGGTAAACACGATGTAGTTCGGATGGTCGATAGGATTGCGCTCGACGAACTTGATGCAGGTGTAGTTCTCCCAGTGGCGCATCGCCTGCCGGAACAGACCGGGGGGGGGGGGGGGGGGGGGGGGGGCCCATTACTCACCACACAGCACTCTCCACCACCCGCCCCCCCCCTGCGTTTCTTCCTTGCCCTCTCGCTCAGCCACTCTCGCACGACAATTTGATGAGATGCGCGGATGGTACCGATTCGCGACACCGTCACCTACCTCAGGACCCGGAGTCCTGTCGGTCGTACGTTGATGGGCAACGATGTTCTGACGGTGGTGCTTCCGCTTTCCGCCGCCTGACGACGACGACGTTCGACGCTTCTTCTTTGGCTCCGTTTCGACGGGCTCGCGGTCACGGTGGTGATGATGGCCGGGACCTCCAAGGCTGTGGTCCCGTACCGAGTAGCTCACAGTGCCCAGTTCAGCCCGCAGCCGCTCCAGCCGGGCGTGGTACGAGTTTTTATCTTCCGTCGCGCTCGTGGTGGTGGCCATCGGTAGGCTAATCCCACTCGGTGTGCTCGGTAGATGGCGTTGTTGCTGCCGGCGTCGGCGGCGGTTACGACGGCGGGCCGCTTTGTCGTTCGCCGGATTGCCCGCGGCAGGATTCAACAGCTGACCGTCATCGTCGCCAGTCGGCTTATCCTGCCCTGCATCGTGTGAACCGTGCCGTTTGCGTTCCAACCCGGACTGTTCTGCTCCGCCGTCACCATTCGGCAACCTCTGGTGCTGATGGTGGCCCAGTTCTGCTCCGCCGAATGCCTGCGAGCGGTGCCCGGGACGCTCTCCGTTCGGTGGCGTCGTGGTCCCAGCCGGTGGTAAGGCAAAAGTGACTACTTTCCTACTGGCGTGACTGTTGCTGATGATATTGTCGCTGATCGAATCGATAACGATGTCTTTGGTGTCGGACTGGATCCGATTATGGTCAATGTTTCGCACTGTGGCCGTGGCGTTCTTTTTGTCCGGCTTCTCGGACCCGACTAGCCCACCGCCCGTTTCTGGCTTCTCGTCCTGAGGGCCCGTCCGAGGCTGGGTGATGATGTTGTCCCGATTGTCGATGATGGTGGCCCGCACCGTCGGCTCTCCGGAAGTGTCCGTGATGGAGTTTTCACTCTCGTACGACGCCGGCGATGGGCGCGGACCGGAGCCCGTCGGCATGCCGGCCAAAGGCGTCGAGGCGCGCTGCTTCGTCTTCTTGCGGATCATGTCGGTCATGCCTTCCTCTTCCACCTGCAGCCCTTCGAGGTACACCTCCTGCTTCAGCTTCACAATGTCCTGCTCGAAGCTCTTGTTCAGCCGCTGCCGCTGCCATTCCGTTTCGTAATTTACGTTCGGCATGGCGATGTCTCCCATAAATCCGCCTGCAAAAAACGGCAACATTAATACCAGTGCTTCCGTGGGGTCTGTGCGTGTTTGTATGTGTCCGGTAGTCCAACACCTGCGCTTAATTAATAGTTTTGTTGTGCGCTTTGCAAGGCACGGACGACATTTATCACTTTTACATATGGGATTACATGACGGTCATGCATTACAATGACAAAAAGTACACGTAGCAAGGGTTTAGGAATATTGATGCTGTTTCTGAATATGTCGTTCGGTTCGAGCCAGATAATAATTATTTTAAAGTAGAGTCAAGGATTACGCTTAAGGAATAAATGAAATGAGAACACGAAACATTCACTTACTCGATTTGCAGGGATCCATGTCGATGTCACCGGAGATGCTTTTAGAAAAGTGACCCTCAAGCAGTTCGTCAACCGTGTACCGGTGATGCTGTTGTCGGTGCGTAATCAAAGTTCCGTGCACCCTAGACCCGCATGTAAACTGGGCGATGAAACCGATTACGGTTGCTAACGAAAACGGAAACCAACAGTAGTTCTGTCTCCGATCCGTTACCGCGAAACAACAGCCAAACATCGTCTTGATGGTCACTAGGACACTCGGTTTCTTCTAGAATATCCCTTTTGAAATTGGCCACACACTCCGTTCCGCCGCCAAGGACGAAATGGACGATGATAACACTCGACACTCGATAATCGTTGCCCTGTGATGATGCTGCTTAGGATTGGCTGCTATCGTTCGCTCATATTTACAAAAAATATCACGATCGACTGATCCGTTACACTCCAAAGCGTTTTGTATTTATACCTATTTATTTATGTCAAGTTACCTGCCCAGTGGACATTAGGCGGGTATGGGTACAATCCTGTGGGTCACGCTAACGGGTAACGTGTCTCACTGGAACGACACCGGGTACCTTCACCGACTGTGCTCGTCGATATGAACCTATGCCTATGAAACTTTTTAAAGAAAAAACCATTTTTTCCAAGTGAAACATATCGATGAGAAAAATTATTGAATTTATTGTTCGAATTCCATTCAAAAAATGACACGAAATTACTATTACTAAGTGCCTGTGCGGCAACACACGATGCGCGGCACGTTATCAACTTTCGTCCACACACTCAAACACACGTTTTAAAATTACCGTTAAACTACTCGATCGTCACGGGCCGCGACGTGCGGGCCAAACGAGCGCCGTTGGAAAACGGGAAAGAGTTTTGGAACAACTGGAAACTCCTGCTACAGGTATTGATATCCTTTCGAGCAACTGATTCCTCTGATATGAGCTATGGAAAGAACTGCTTGAAAGAGCAATGTCCGATGAACGATCCTACCTTTAACTACGATTAACCTACACTAGGAATTAACCTACTGCGGCAACGTGCGTCGCCCCTTTGCAGTGACGTTCGTTTTTCTTCTTCGAATGAGTTAAAAAACAAAAAAACCTTCGACGACGGTAGCAAAATAGCTGCCTAGACTGCGAGCCTGTGTGTTGATCGTAATTGTTCCTACTATTTATTCCTAGGAAATTTGTTGAAATAGATCTACTGCCTTTCTGTAAATATAACTATTTATGAATGTATATATCTCCATATGTTCCGCTCACATCTGGCTCCAGTTTCGCTGCTCAGATCACTGGCTACAGTTTTGGTACTAAACTGGCCAACGTTTGTTGCGCCGTACTCGCCGCCTACCGGTTTCATGTTTCGTCCAGCTAACCCATGCCACTGCTCAGCTGGCTGATATTTGCAGTTTCCCGTAGGCGAACAGAATCGAGGAAGACACATGTACACCTTCGACGCCGAAACGATAAGGAGCGTCGCGAGTGAGTGAATGGTGCTGGTGCCTGAAAATGTGGACGATCGCTTCCGGCAAGGAAAAATCCGTATCAACGTTACATGTTCTCTCTCTCTCTCGGTCTCTTTATTTTTCTCTATTGCTCTCTATCTTTCCCCTCCTCTGCTGGCGGGACGATCGTCGAACGGAAAGACGCAACGCTAACGACAAACCGGGCCCGCGAAGCGTGGTGTGAGTATATTGTCCAGGTTGTGGCAGCCCGCGCGCACCGGAAGTGTGTTTGCGTGCCGATTGCCCGCGTGCCAAAATTATGTGGCAAAGTATTTGATTATGTTTCAGTCAATCGCCTGAGACGAGCGTATCTCGTTGTGCACCGCGATGTGCACCTTCTTGCCGTTGGCCGGTCGGCGCGGGTAGACCTCATAATCGATATCTCCGTCCACCTCCTCTTCCTCCTCCTCCTCCTCCTCCTCCTCCACGTCCATATCTTCGCCCTGTTTGATGAACACTGTTTTTAGTGAACCGGGAAACGGGATGATTTCGGAGCTATCAGAACCTTCTTCATCGGTGGTGAGCATGTCGTCGTTCGTTTTGATGGCGACGTACGCGGCCGAGAAACCCTTGAAGCCGACGGTATCGTCCGACCGGAACCGCACCATCAGCGCCTCGTGCATCGATATGATTTCCGGCGGATTCTGTGGATCGTCGCCAGCGTGCAAACAGGAAGCAGGAGGAAGAAAGAGAAAGGGAAATCGACAAAATGGTGTATCGCGCGAACGGAAGAAACAAAGATGGCGTCCCGGTGTCCCGGTGGGATGCATGAAAACGGAAAAGAAGGAGAAAATGAAAACGATAGAGTGGACAATGGATGCAATGGATGGCCGGCGGTACTTCCGGAACGTCACACCATCACCAGTACCTACCGCATTTCCGCAGTACTTTCCATGCAGCGGGCCACTTTCGTCATCCAGGCCACCGTACACCTCGACGTAATCGTATGAGCACAACTTTTCCTCCTCTAGCTCGAAGCTAAGAAACTTCAGCTGCACGTTCTGGCCCGATTCGGCCTCGATTGTCCACTCGCAGTCCGCTCCATTCTCGTACATTCCCGAGCCGAACTTGATGTGGGAGTAGAAATGGTTCTTCACCTCGGTCGCCCGTAGCCGGCCACCGCAGGCAGTCGAGTGGCTGGCGAAAAACCCTTTCCGTTGGACGCTCGTGTCGGTGTTGAAAACCATGTACATCTGATTCGAGGACGACGCAATGGGATGCGGAATTTTCGCCCCACAAAAGCGTCCCAGTGTGTGGCTGTCCGGTGAGTTGCCATCGTAGATTACGATATGATCGTAGGCACATTCCTGCAATGGGCAATGGCAATGTAACGCTTGCGGCCGGCCTGCCAATTCATCACACTACATACCTGATGTGGCTCAATGTCAAACACGTTGAAAACCAACCGTATCCGATGACCGGGTGTGGTGGTAAAGTGCCAGATACAGTCCTTCTTGGGTGGATAGTAATCCGGATAATTTGGGCTCAGTATCTGACCGTTCGGAGTAAAGATCTCGTGCTTACAGCCACTCTCCTTGCAGTCGTGTCCATTGTCGTGCAGCGTGTAACCATTCCGGCACGAGCACAGATAGGAACCGATGGTGTTTTTACACTCCTGCTGACACCCTCCATTGTTGACCGCACACTCGTCGATGTCGGTAAAGTAGACGGCCGCGAAGCCCGTCTTCTGGATCGTCTTGTCGGACCGGAACACCACCCG
>NW_026454478.1:0-8130 GCF_943734635.1 Anopheles cruzii | reverse complement strand
CACTCCGCCCGGCACTGGCTCGCGGTGTTTAATCTCACTTTTCTCGCCCGTTCTCTCTCTCTCTCTCTCTCTCTTGGGCGCGCTGTGCGGCACTCTATCATCTTTGGTCTAGTTTTTAGTATCGATCTGATTCCGGCCACCGCCAACGGCGGCCTAGAACCACTAGGAGGCGATAAAATGAATGAACCCCCACCCGGACCGGCCCGGGCCGGAGCAATAACGATCGTCGATGTAGATAACGGACTCATTGTGTGCTTGCGGCTAAACCTTGGATCACACCATTCGACCGGTCAATTCAATGGACAACATAAACCACTTTGCAATGAATGAATCGGTCGCCAGGCGTTGTGTGGTCGTCCACGACCACAACTTCCAAGTCGAAGCCTAGTAGCGTTGGACACATTTTTGGGACATAAAATGTGACTCTTGAGCGATAACAGAGATAATAAGGTGGTCCATCTAGTGTTTGGATTCAGAAGATTCCAAAATATCGAATGTGGCTGTCGCTGTATGGCACGTAGCGCCGTCCTGTTGAAACCAAATGTCGTCCATGTTTTCGGCTTCAATTTCGCCAGACCAAAATTCGCACTAAACAGTCACTCGTTATGAGTGCATTGGCTTCTCTTGCACGACGTGTGGGTTTTCCGAGCTCCAAATACGAAAATTCTTAAATGTCACAGTTTTTACAAAATGTTTACAATTTCCAGAATGAAGTTTGACGTTTGAAAAGTCAAGTAATCGGTAGTTCGAAATCCAAACTCTCGATGGATCAGTGCAAATAACTCGTTCGATGGATACTAGTCGTCGTCGGCTTCGACACATGGCTATTGTCGCAACTACCGGAACGTGACAGAATTTGGTGGTCTCTGGTCCAGCGACAATTCCAGTAAGAGTAAACACCTCCCATGCGCCAGGTTAGTTCCCTGAGGGGACTTTTTGAAGCGAAGGTGGTTTCACTCAAACCACGCCAACGGGTGCCATGTTAATTCGCACAGGAAATCCGTGCGATCCGTGAGCTCAGATAAATCGGCGTACGTTACTTTGTAATCCCCGGGGGGGTGTCCCGCCGCCCGCGGACCCGTATTGTGTAGTGGAAGACTGTGCCGCGTGCGCACGTGTGGTGGAGAGCAAACAATGGCCCCGCACGCGCTTATGTAATCGGATGCAATCGGTGCGCCTGTGTGATCGTGTGCCGACTTCCGACCAGAGTTTTCCATTTAGTAATAAGAAGTAGGCAGGCTCGTGCACGGAAGGCTCCACCAAATCTCGTGACCTCGAGTATCGGACGACTGCAGTTTGGCTTCCTTCCCCGAGATGGCAATCAGGAAAAGTGTCCCCCCCTCTATTGGATGTTGCGGCCAATTCTGCCACACACACACCGCCGCCGCCAAATGGCCTCCAATGGCACGAGACCGCTGCATGCGCGGTACTGGGGGTCGGTCGGTCGATTCAATTAACTAAATTAAATTAAGCACCGCTTTTTTATTAGCCTCATCCTCGGCGAGCGCTCGGTGCGTCCTGCGTCCGTTCCGGTGCTGTGTTTGCTTGTGTACCCGTTGGAACTTTTCGCTCGCGAGCGTTGGACCACCACGGAAACGGACGGACACACAGGTACGCAGAGAGCAGCTCGAGCTCGCTGGAAGGTAAACCTTTCCAGCAACTCGGGGGCTGTGGCTTTCTGGTGCAGTTCGAGGCAAATGGTCACCGCAAACGAGAGACAGAGACCGCGGTCGCAGAGGAGGTCCACCGCAGAGGAGGGAGAGACCTAATTTAGAAATAACAATAACACCATAAAAGTCACACTGACTGAGCACACGCCAGCCACCCAGCGGTCTGGCGCCAGTCGGCTTGAGCCGATTGTGAACTCTCCGGATCCGGCCCGTGGATCCTGGGTCACCTTTAGCTAGGTTACTCGGGAATGTGGTGGGACTTGGGAAGGGATGGCCGGAAAGGTCGGAGATGTAGCGATTCGAGACGTTTAGCAGTTTTGCAGTTGGTGGTCCGTTTCCGTTGGTCCCGTACATGTTTTTCGGACTGACGGTGGCCACATATTTTGTAGCAACCTAGGTCACCAATAGTTGTAGCTGCTAGTTGGAGTTGTTGTCCATGGAACGTAGTTGTTGGAATATTGTTGGCCAACTCTAAGCCTCAACATTGTTGAAATTCACTGCCCAAAGTCCTCATAGTTGACCAACTCAATTAGGAATCAAAACTATATCTATATACAGTACGCAATTCTTGCCCCTCTGACGCGCCATGATCTCCGTAGCGATCTTTAATGACCTTCCCCAAGTAGGATCGATCGACCACTCCTGATGCGGCTGATTTATGGGCGCTTTATTGCATTTGTGCAAAATTTAGACATTGCATAACGGCGCGCCATTAACCCATCGGCGGCGGGAGGTTACGGTTCATCGAGCCAAATCGGGCTGTAACAAAAAACAGAATTGATTATGCTCAGAAGTGGAGGACCGTGGACTGCGTGTGTGTGTGTGGAGAGCCGGGCCGCCCTTAAGGCGTCGATATTTGTCAATTGCGCCACGCTCGTTGGCGGCGGCTGCTAACAACAACGACGACGTTTTATGCTGATGTTTGTCTATGGCCGTGCCGAGCGATAATCGTGAAACTTGGTGGAGGAACCGCCGTAGTAAAGGTTGACGACGGGGCTTACGACGACGATTCGATAACGGTCGCGCGACGGTCGGGTGGAAAATGAAGTTGTTAGTCGACGGACCGACCGACCGATGAGAGGATTTGGCTCTGGATAGTTAAGGATTGCTGAGTATTTGCTTTTATCAGGCTGGATTCCCTGCTCAGAAATGTGATGTCCTAGATACGTTACATCAGCACAGAAAAAATGGCATTTAGATGGGTTGAGTTTTAAATTGTGGGTTCTTAATTTTTCAAACACTTTCTGGAGGTTGTTGAGGTGATGATTAATAGAGCATCCGATTACGATAATGTCATCGATATACAAAAATGCACTTTCAGGGGGTAAACCGCTGAGAGCTATTGTCATCATCCTCTGAAAGCTGTTGGGAGAAATATTCAGTCCGAAAGGTAATCTATTGTATTCAAAATGACCGTTCTGGGTGGAAAAAGCTGTATATTGTTTAGACTTGTCATCCAGTTCCACTTGGTGAAAACCCGACATTAAATCAAGGGTTGAAAAATATTTTGCTCTACCAAGTTGGTCTAAGATTTCGTCGATTCTTGGTAATGGGAATTTGTCAGCGACAACTTTTTTATTTAGTTGTCTGAAATCGACGACTAAACGCCATTTCTTTGAACCTGGAGCTGATTTTTTTGGTACTAATAGGATTGGTGAATTGTATGGTGAGACGGAAGGTTTTATTATTTTATCGTTTAATAGTTTGTTAATCTGGTTATTAATTTCTTCTTTGTGTACTTCTGGGGAACGGTAGTTTTTTATATATACCGGATTATCGTCTTTGAGATTAATCTTTTGTTTATAAAAGTTATTTCTTGTGAGAGTATCTCCTTCTAATGAAAATATATCGTTATATGTTGAGCATAACTCTATTAATTTATCTTTGTGTGACTCTGGAGTATCTTTTAAATTTAGTTCTTTGTATAAAATATCATTTCTATTATTGTTTTTCTTTTGGTTGAGATTAAAAACATTGAAATTGCTAAGAATGTGGTATGTTCTTTTAAAATTTCTGCTGATATGTGCCGGATCGCTAGTTGTGTTTATAAATTTGACGAAATGCCAATCAGAATTAATTATTGTGCTAGCACAATACACTCCAGGTTTTATTTCCTGTGACAGTAAAACGTAATCGTCGCGGATATTATCAGTATGAACTTGCCGGAAAACTTCGCATCTCGGAGGAATGATAATCTCTCCATTCAAATTGTCTTCAATAGTGATTTCTATACTCTCCGATCTGTTATTGATCGTGAGAATCCAAGTGTCGTAATTAATCGAGCAGTGATATTTTGTTAGAAAATCTCTACCGATTATACCGTCAGTAGGAATTTGAAAATTTTGTGGCACTACCTGGAACTTGTGTTTAATCTTTGCACCATTTGGTAAATGTATATCTGTTACTATTGAACCAAGTGTTTCTATTTTTAACTCATTAATGCCGGTAATCTGACATTTTTCTTTTTCGACAATAAACTGAGTTACATTTATAGAATTTAGTTTCAAGATTGAAATGTCAGCACCAGAATCTACCAAGAGTGTTGCTTCATTTGTTGAAAATCCTAATTTTAAACGAACAAAGTTACAATATGTCGTATTTACTTGTAAGCATTTACTTGTTATCCCTAGCTTGCCTTTTTTAAAGTTGGGTTGATGGGTGCTTAGTAATTTTGTTGTAAATTTCCAATTCTGATTTGTTGCTGGGATTCTTCGTCGGGCCCCCAACATTGATATCTTGGGGGAGTGTGGAGTTTTCCGAATTTGCATAATAAATTTGTGATTTCTGGTTTCCTCTGTGTTGCGATTTTTGTGTTGGCCTTTGATTATTATTATCCTGGTAAGACCGATTATTGCGATAATCCTGGTATTGCTGATTGTATTCACGGTTCTTATTGCCATTGTATTGGCGATTGTAGTTGGTGTTGTTATAATTGTTGTGTTTGTGATTGTTCTCATTGTATTGACGGTTGTAGTTGTTTTTGTTGTTGTAATTGTTGTTATTATTCTGGCGGTATCTGTTTGGATTATTTCTATTATAGCTATGTTCTGACTGGAAGGCCAGAACATTACTTGTGTCACCATTATCGTACTCGAAAATTTTTTCAAATGCTGCCGTAAGGGTATTAAAATTACCCGCTTTTAACAGCAATCTTGTTTCATTATTTTTAACTCCTATTGCAAGTGCTTTAACGCCTGCTTTAATAGCCATTTTTTCGGCCACCGGTGCTGGTATATCTTCCCCTATATAAGCTTGCTCTAATTCGAGCGTAAGCTTCTCAATTTCCTCGGTATACTTTGTTACTTCGCCCGTTTGCTTGGTAGCGTTAAGCTTAGCAACAAGTGTTTCGGGTGAAATTTTCAACTTGCACTTTGCTTCAAGATTCTTAATTATTTCATCTATGTCTGTTGGCGCGTCGCCTACCGCAAGTTTAGCCTTTCCTTCTAATCGCGATGAAATTAGTTGCATGACTAGTTCATTGTTTCTTTGAGATACTAATGATTTGCAAGCCTTAAGGGCTGCAATCGTATTACTTAATTTAGTGCTATCCCCATTGTAAATTGGAATTAGTACTGGAATTGTTTTTATGAGTTCTATCATTGATGCCATTTTGATTTACTAAATAGCCTAGCTATTACCTATTACTTATTACTGAATTTTCCTATTTACTTATTGTTTGTCTATTTTTATAAATTAAGATAAATTATTTAAAGGTAAAATACTTAAGGTTCTTAACAGTAACGAACTTGTGGTAAAGATGATGATGCTAATGCTCGATGCTGATACTCGACGCTGATGCTTGACGCTGATGCTCGACGCTGATGCTCGACGCGGATGCGATGCTTAATGCTGATGATGATGATGATGCTTGTACTGCTTGTCGTGTGAATTCTCTGTTGATCACTTTATTTTATCACCGTCGTCGTTGGCTATCAGGATTCCTTCGCGTTTAGGTTTATTTCTCTGAGAAGGGCGACATCTTCGAGGTTCCGCAGAAAAATGCACGTTTTCTCCTTTTTTTTTTATTTTTTTAACACCTTCATATGAATTTCATGTAAGCTTCTTTCTCATTCGTGCGTCAGTTTCGATTTCTTATTATCTCGGCGTTTTCTTATGCCGGTTGGATGCCGGTGTGATGAGATGTTGTAACTTTTCAAATCCCATACGAGTTGTTCAATGTGAACTATGATTATCACAGAAACGGAATTCAATTCAGCCGTATTTTTCAAGAAATGTATTACACTGGTTTTGTTCAACTTCGTTTATTTCTTTCAATATTCGTGACGCTGCACGGTCGCCATGTAATAAGTTTGACAATATCCTTTATTTAAATAATCTTCGTCTTCAACTCCCTTTTACTGACTGACTCGCAATCTTCTTAAACAATACCTATATACCTATCTTAGCCTACTTAGAAGAATATTCGCTACAATGTTGTGTTGGTCGCGCGCGCGTTTGTTTTCCGTTTCGTTGTCTTCGCTGGGGGGCCTTTTTCCCGACATTTAATTTGATGGATGCTTCCAGCGCGCCGTCGTCTGACCTTCGTGGTGGGACCGTGCTGGGAGTTGCCGTTTTCACGGTTCTGCTTGGTGGTGCTTCTGTCGCCATAATTGAGGTTAGGTTACATTTGGCCGGTGTCCCATCGATATCGCATCCGTATCGTGCAGATGATTTCCATTTTAACGACCAAACGTGTACCGTGGCCGTCCGCCGGGGAGTATCTAGGTCTTGAATGTGGGACTTTTGAGTGATTTTTTAAGTGTGCGACGATCGTTAAATTGGTAATGCCCTACGCATTTGATTTGTGCTCACGCAGCACCCAGCAGCAGGGCCATTTAATAGCTTGGCCTGGGTCCTAATCATCATTAGCACCGTGAAGATGATGATGGGGGGGCTCTTTATGGCGCGAGCGTCGATTGCTGGCGATCTCTTATCGTCGGAGATGGACCGTTTGTGATACGCCGGCGATCGTTGGAATTGTGCAGGCTCCAGCGACGACCTTACGCCAGAGATCGCAGGTTATTGATAGATTCAACATTTCGGTGGCACCACCACCGCGGTAGTCTCTCCGTGGGTCGCTGGTAAATAATTGCTGACCGCCGCCAGCTTCGGCGACGGTTTGGTGGCACTTTTGACAGATGACTTAACTTTTGGTTCAAGGTTGTCCGACGATTTGCGTATCCGAAATTTTCGATTACCGTGCATCTATTAACGCCATGTGCGATATTGTTGGCTTCCTTAATGGCTTCGGAAACTTCGAGAGCCCCTGAACTGGCGCCGTAGGTGGATGGACCCGCCCGTCCGCAGTTGAGAAGTAATAAAGGTGGATAATTTATTACTCGCGACATACAACCGCGAAACCAGCATCTGAGGGGCGCCCTTTGCGCCCAACCAAAACGGAAGTGGCGCACTTCCAGGGTGCTTCAATCGGCCAATCGGTTGCCGCCGCCACCGAAAGGGCGGCCCACGGTTCATCGCGAGAGTGACAAACCGCACACCACCTTTTTGCTGCTGCTGCTGCTGCTTTGCCCCGCTTACTGAGATTGTCAATGTCAAAGTTAATTATCCGCCAACGGAACCCCGACGATGCGGCATGGCGACAGCGGGGAGTGTAAAATCATCTCTCAGGGTGCACCGGGTTGGTTTTCTTTCTCTCTCTCGCGTGCGTGCTCACTGTCACTCCGTGTCTCTTTTCCCACCGGAGGGAGTTTGTCGATAATTATTTGTAAATTTTATATCGTGCCATTTGATGCTAATGATGACGCGCGGACAGTGAGCGATGGCCTAGGCGGCGGCGGCGTCGGCGTCGGTGACAAACCCCGGCGCTCACGTGCCCGGTTCGAACCGGATGTGAAGGCAGAAAACGGTATAAATGGCCAAACGTACACAGGCACGCCAACAACGCCAACACACTCAGTTGCTGGTGCATCAAAACACCAACGCGATTGGTGTGTGTGTGTGTGGGAAGCATGGCGAGAAAACATTGAAATTTATGCTGATGGGGACAGGAAGAAGATTTATCGTGCTTAAAACAAAAGCGTGTGTTGTGTATTTGTACAACAAAAAGATGGTGGCTGGCTTTTAGTACAGCAGTTGCCGGGGTTGCTTAGATCAAAACAGCTTTTTAGTACGGTTTACAAAAGCTGTCATAATCGACCACATGGCAACCTAAAAATGTAAACAAATCGTGTTTTGTCGAATTGGAGTAACTTTTCTTCGATTTTCAATTAAATTAATCCGTAGTTTGTGACTGTTTGACTTGAATTTAGTAGACGTGTTGCAAAGGTCAAAGAACGTAGTCGAAAATGATGAAAATGACATGCGCAAGGAGTGATAAGTGTCGTGATCATGTCCTGTCGTAGTGCACCGGGCGGCGATCGATGGCGGTAAGTAGTGGCAAAATAAACGTGTTCCTTTAATAACGGTAGCGTGTTGAACCAGAGTCACGATAAGAACAGAC
>NW_026454477.1:0-8151 GCF_943734635.1 Anopheles cruzii | reverse complement strand
TGCTCAGTACCATAAATCTCGCCAGCAACGAACTGCGTGTACTGGAGGAGGGTCTGTTCTCAACAAATGCACATCTCACCACAATCCAGCTTCAAAATAATCAAATCAACACCGTCGACGAAAACGTATTTTACAACGAAGCCGATAGCCAACTTTCTAGCTTAGAGTACATTATACTTAGCGACAATAACATAACAGAGATTAACATTCCCAACGTAAGGGTACCCAATCTCATACTAAACAACAACAGGATCACGCACATCCACATATCATCCAAAGTGCACTATCTGCAAGCTGAAAATAACCGAATATCCTCCATCACGTTCGATAACGTGTCAGAAGCCGAACTGCAGCAATTGAAACTAAAGAATAATTCGATATCTTCTCTTGATGTCATTGGTCGGTTGCAAAAGCTGGAAACACTGGACTTGTCTTACAACTCACTCGATCCGCTAAACGTAACAACTTTCGGAATGCTCAAACACTTGACAGTGCTAGACTTGGCGAAAACGAACATTTCAAATCTTCAGCACGGTACTTTCGGGCATCAGCAGGATTTAACGTGGCTCGATCTGTCGTACAATAACTTGGACCATCTGGATATAGATGTGCTAGTGTCATCATCGAGATTGGAAAGCCTCTACTTAGAAGGCAATCACTTGACGCACTTGGAATATTCGAAGATAAAAACATATTTCCCAGGACTTAAAGATATTGGTATTGGTGACAATGACTGGAACTGTGCGTACCTAACCAAACTGGTAGCCTACTGTAATGAACAGTCTATAGAACTCTACAAAACGGCCACTTTAGATGTTCTCAAAAATCAACCACATGTAAAAGGTGTTTACTGTTCCGATGATAAGCATCTGACGCGCAACTGGACGACGGCCATAGAACATCTTTATAAAGACACCAACCGATCTGCTGGCGATGCTCTAGAACTATTGTTCCGGAACGTTTTGGCAGACGTTAGAAGATCCGGCAGCGATTATTCCGAAGCGATCAATAAAACTCTCAAGATGACAGTGTTTAATCTAACCAAACAACTGTTTCAATTGCAGAGCGATCTCGACACACTCCGTCAGGCGCAGCTTGAGACACAACTGACATATTTGGCGAATCACACACAAAACTCGAACTGTAGCATGGACGAGCGGAAACGAGTGATAGAAAGTACCAACATGAGGATTGATAAGCAAGAGCTTGCTATCAAAATGATGGAGCTCAACTTTAGCCAACAGTTGTCGAAAGTAAACAAGGCGTTGGAAATGGCGAACGAAAATATTGATAAGCTGACAGTTCTAATGAAACAAATGAAACAATCGCCCAACAATATAGATGAGGCGAAGAGTTACAGTGCCTTAGCAGTGGAGAAGCAGACTCAGCAAGCCAAATACAGCACAGACGATCCGCACAAGGGTCACAGCAACGTTTGGATCGTCGCAGTGCTACTGGTGAATGGATTGATACTAAGTCTGTTGTTTGTCAATCTGTACAACAAATACTACCGCTCACGAACAGTTCAGAGAAATCAAATAGAGAATTCAAGTTTGACGACGATCGTTGACCATGAGATATAATGTGTTTGCGACCAACAACGCAACAGAACGGTGACGCTTCAGGTGTTCTCGAAGAGCAGTCAAGACTAGAAGACAAGTAGTTCAGAGTGAGATGATCGTTATCATTTTGAATGCACCGTACCGCACTATTATCACCTTTTGTTTAATCTTAGAAGAACGGACCGGGCCGTATTTATTGTTCCTAAATCCTAAATTCTAAATTACCCGACTACTACGTAATTATCATAGAAAACAAGAGCCCCAAAGAGCTAAATTATGTTAATTAGTATTTTGTTTGATAGCCTAACCGTGTATTGGTCGGCTAATAATGACATGAAGCTCCAACGCTGCGTCCTGTGAGACGCTGTGCGCCTTTACGAGTGCAAATGCCAACCGCAAAACGTGGGCTATTGGTGTCATTCTAAGCAGCAAGCGTGATCTTCGAAAACTTGCCGTAACTTGGATAACACTAGTTTGTAACCATCTTTTCAAAATACATTAAATTATTAAGGACAACTTTAAACACGCTTCTCAGGCAACAATGAAAACGATGACAAACTATGAACAAGATAAGACGGTAAAACAATCTCCGGGTAGCCGTTTAAGTGGCTTACAGTATATGTTATCCAACTGTTCATAATGTTATCCTCTTGGCATCATCTCAAATATGTTACTGGACATTCTAAAACATTAATAAGAAAGAACAGAAATCATCAACAGTAAAATATATAACAAAAATAACTGTCAGCAATAAAGAGCAGTTAACTAATCAAATAACTTTTACTTTTCAATTATTTTGAGCCAGCGGCTCAAATAAAATGTTTTTTTGTTGTTATTAAATTAATGTTTAAAATTTTTTTTTATTATTAATTATTAAAATGTTATTTTGTTCTTATATTGTTGCTCGAGGTTGAGTTGATTTCTTGAACTCACCAATTTTTCACCACTTTAAATGTTTCGTATTTCAAAGAATCGTATGTAATTTTGTCTTACAATATAATTTTTGTATTAATATAATTCACGTATCTGCTGGATAATGTGTTGGAAATGTGAACTTACTGGAGTTGTAATTGGCTTTTTTCTTACACAACAGTAAATTAGCACGAAATGCCGAATGATTCATGCCCTTATCAACATGTTTAATCAACAAGTCCAATGCGCAGCTTGCGCAGATGCTGATAAAATAATTGTAAACAGGACGTCAGTTCGGTTTGAAAGTTGGACGCGATCGGTCACGCAGTATTAAAGAAGCATGCGAACCGAATGTGTTGTTGTCGGGATAGTGTATATGTAAGTGTGCTAAGAGAAAAGTGTGAAAAAGCTGAAATAGTATTTGCTTTTGCTAAATTACATCAGACCAGATCAGATTCAGATTTATCAGATCAGATTCTTTTGCTCTTTTAAGGTACATGGCATACGCACCACAGGCACAAAGTGTGATCACTTTTCATTGCAACTCTCGTTCAACTGGGAAATATGACGAACCAACCATTTTTGATAGTGTTTTTATAACGCCAGAAACCGTATACTCATTCGAATGTCCTGCCGATGGTGATAATGGACGAGTCCTATCATATGAAGATGATATTGAACATGACAACATAAAGTTTGTAAACTCAGTGATGGCCGAAATTCCATCCCAAATTTTTCTTTTCAGCCCACGAAACCTATCCCTTGTTCAGTGCGGCATTAAAAGAATGAATCGTAGTCTGGAATATGCGTATGAGCTAAGTGAATTAAATCTGGCACAGAACAATATAACGGAACTTACAAACGATGCCTTCGATCATCATTACCGTCCGCTATTAACGCTCAATCTTACTGCAAACTCCATCAGCGTCATAGAGAGTTTCGCCTTTGTATTTCTGCCTTCACTTACGGTGCTTCTATTAGCGCAAAACAAATTGCAAACGTTGCCTGGATACGTATTTACCCCCTTGACGGTGCTCAGTACCATAAATCTCGCCAGCAACGAACTGCGTGTACTGGAGGAGGGTCTGTTCTCAACAAATGCACATCTCACCACAATCCAGCTTCAAAATAATCAAATCAACACCGTCGACGAAAACGTATTTTACAACGAAGCCGAAAATCCTGCTGATGCCCGAAAGTACCGTGCTGAAGATTTGAAATGTTCGTTTTCGCCAAGTCTAGCACTGTCAAGTGTTTGAGCATTCCGAAAGTTGTTACGTTTAGCGGATCGAGTGAGTTGTAAGACAAGTCCAGTGTTTCCAGCTTTTGCAACCGACCAATGACATCAAGAGAAGATATCGAATTATTCTTTAGTTTCAATTGCTGCAGTTCGGCTTCTGACACGTTATCGAACGTGATGGAGGATATTCGGTTATTTTCAGCTTGCAGATAGTGCACTTTGGATGATATGTGGATGTGCGTGATCCTGTTGTTGCTTAGTATGAGATTGGTACCCTTACGTTGGGAATGTTAATCTCTGTTATGTTATTGTCGCTAAGTATAATGTACTCTAAGCTAGAAAGTTGGCTATCGGCTTCGTTGTAAAATACGTTTTCGTCGACGGTGTTGATTTGATTATTTTGAAGCTGGATTGTGGTGAGATGTGCATTTGTTGAGAACAGACCCTCCTCCAGTACACGCAGTTCGTTGCTGGCGAGATTTATAGTACTTAGCACCGGCAAGTGGTACTTACCACCGGAAAATACGTTTCCGGCCAACGTTTGTAACTTGTTTTGAGCTAATAGAAGCACCGTAAGTGAAGGCAGATGTACAAAGGCGAAATTCTCTATAACGCTGATGGAGTTTGCAGTGAGATTGAGCGTTAATAGCCGAACAGCTCCCTCGAAGGCATAGTTTTTAAGTTCCGTTATATTGTTCTGTGCCAGATTTAATTCGCGTAGATGAAATGCTGATTTCAGACTACGGTCTGATATTCTTTGAATACCACACTGAACAAGGGATAGGTTTCGTGAGTCGAATGAAAAAATTTGGGATGGAATTTCGGCCATTACTGAGTTTACAAACTTTATGTTGTCATATTGACTATCATAATCGTCGTCATATGTTACGATTTTTTGATTACCACCATCTTCAGGACATTCGAATGAGTATACGGTTTCTGACGTTATAAAAACACTATCAAAAATGGTTGGTTCGTCATATTTCCCAGTTGAACGAGCGTTGCAACGAAAAGTGCTCACACTTTGTGCCTGTGGTGTGTATGACATGTACCTTAAAAGAGCAAAAGAATCTGATCTGATAAATCTGAATCTGATCTGGTCTAATATAATTTAGCAAAAGCAAATACTATTTCAGCTTTTTTACACTTTTCTCTTAGCACACTTACATATACACTATCCCGACAACAACACATTCGGTTCGCATGCTTCTTTAATACTGCGTGACCGATCGCGTCCAACTTTCAAACCGAACTGACGTCCTGTTTACAATTATTTTATCAGCATCTGAGCAAGCTGCGCATTGGACTTGTTGATTAAACATGTTGATAAGGGAATGAATCTTTCGGCATTTCGTGCTAATTTACTGTTGTGTAAGAAAAACGCCAACTTATTTCAAACCAATTACAACTCCAGTAAGTTCACATTTCCGACACATTATCCAGCAGATACGTGAATTATATTAATACAAAAATTATATTCTAAGACAAAATTACATACGATTCTTTGAAATACGAAACATTTAAAGTGGTGAAAAATTGATGAGTTCAAGAAATCAACCTCGAGCAATAATATAAGAACAGCCGCTGGCTCAAAATAACGGAAAAGTAAAAGTTATTCGATTAGTTAACTACTCTTTATTGCTGACAGTTATTTTTGTTATATATTTTACTGTTGATGATTTCTGTTATTTCTTATTAATGTTTTAGAATGTCCAGTAATATATTTGAGATGATGCCAAGAGGATAACATTATGAACAGTTGGATAACATATACTGTAAGCCACTCAAACGGCTACCCGGAGATTGTTTTACCGTCTTATCTTGTTCATAGTTTGTCATTCTACCGTCTTATCTTGTTCATGGTTTGTCACCGGTTTTGTTGTTGCCTGAGAAGCGTGTTTAAACTTGTCCTTAATAATTTTTTTTAGAAAAAAGCTCACAATTAGTTATACTCACTATTATTTGTACTAACACACGTATCCAGCTGAGCATGATGCAGGAATATCAGGAATATGTGCAGTTTGCTGTACATGTTTATTTTACGCTGTTTTGTACAGGGTGGCCCAGTCGATGCTCTTTTTTGAACTTCCAATTACTTGACGTTTCACACGTCAAACTTCATTCTGAAAATTGTAAACATTTAGTATTCACTTTGAAGATGACGAAATGGGACGTTTTACGCTTGAAGAAAGCTGGGAAAAAGCTCATTTCATTGAAGCTCATTTTCACCTCGGTGGCTATGTTAATAAGCAGTATTGTGGGTCGAAAAACCCACATATCGTGCAAGAGAAGCGAATGCACCCACAACGAGTGACTGTTTGGTACGGATTTTGGCTGATTGGTTTTTCGACGAATTTGAAGCTGAGAACTTGGACGGCATTTGGTTTCAACAGGACGGCGCTACGTGCCATACAGCGTCAGCCACAATCGATATTTATGTTATGCGTACAAACCAGCACCTATTGACAACCTCAAGACCAAAATTCAAGATGCTATTGCCGAAATAGAACCAGATACAATCGAAAATGTACTCAAAAATAGGTCGACCGAATGAGCTACTGCCAAGCCAATCGTGGTGAACGTTTGACCAAAATTGTTTTACATAAAACAAAAATTAAGAATCAACCTTTCAAATAAAAGTTCAAGCATCGAAAAATATTAAGCCGTTTTTGTTTTATAACCAAATGAAAAAAAGAGTCCGAACTGGGCCACCTTGTATGTTTTGTTTCGCTCCGCAGCACTGACCATAAATAAGAAGATGATTGATATATTCTGACGTTTATTTATAAAATAAAAGGGTATAACTCTTTAGATAGAAATAGCCTTCCTCCATCGAATTCGCAATGCAGCCTGGAAAACTATGGTATCGATTTTTCGTACCGTGTTGGCTCCCCAATCGCATAAAGTTATCCTTCCGGTGGGATGTACAACATACGCTTCCTGCGTGTCCGTTGCGATTGCGATTGATAATACCATTGAACCATCGAACAGTGGTGCATTCGTGTCCTGACCGATGGAATGCAAATCCGTTCGAACGCATTTCGATGCACCTGAGCTCACGGCTGTCGTGTTGCGCCATTCGGTCGATCGACACACGCAATGATTCGTCAACGTTGCCGAACAAACAACATTTGCATCACATGAATTGTTCACAATAGAGAGAAACAGAAAGAGAAAGAGACTCGCTTATTTATTTGCCCGCCACTCGTAGAATCCCCGAAGCGGAGGCATAAAAGTGCATTTCGCTGCGCCAATCGATTGCCCCTGGCAACCGGTTGGTCGAATGACAGCCAAACGAATCCTAGGAATGTCCTAGATTTCGCTGGTAGCCGCCGTCGAACAATGGCTGGTCGTGAAGCTCACGCAAAAACGGAAGAACGGCAGGAAGTGAGTGGACGTTGCGCGCATGGGGAGCAGAAAATCGATATTCCATTTCTAGACGCCACCCTCCAGCCTCGAGGCTCGGTATCGACGGCGCCTACAAAGTCAACCTACATTCAGCCGACCAGCCAAACGCGCGGTCGTGAGGCCAAGTTACAGACTGGAGCGAATGGAGTCGCTCGGCTGGGAGTCTATCGTGGAAAATCCCATCGCTGCCGTCCATGCTTTTCCATGGCACGGAGAATGTGTGAACGTTGCTGTCAATATGATTAAAAATTCATTTTTATCCTCCAAACACCCTGCATGCGAAGCTTTTCGGGGCCCGTGCAAGGCACTCCCGGGGGAGGGCTCCTGCGGAATCACAGTTTTCCACGCTCGCCACTCAGCCAGCCACCGCTGGACCAGGGAGACCACTTCCGGCAAATCTCATATCGATTGCGTTAAACGATGCCCGTAATGTAGTTTGTCCTATGAAATGGCTGTCGCTTTTATGGTCCGCCCGATGGAAGCCTTCGATTGCTCAGCTGCGAGAGTGGACACTCCTGCAGGACACGTAATTGGTCTGTCGGGCTGGGCTAGTGAAACACTCCGTCGATGGAGTCTTGAATGGGGTGCTCCTGTTCTTGGATTAAGAGCGGAAGTTACGATGATTTACTGCGACGATTATTAATGTCCAGATTTTCCTTCGGAATGAGCTCTACTTTGTGTGTCAGATCTTCGATATTCATCCGGCTCGTGGGGCACGGGCACATTCGAGGATACTTGCAGGGGGGGCAAAGTAAACCAGGCGAACGTCGTTCGATCGATTAGAAGCCTCATTAACCTCTATTTCGGTGTCGTCGGTGTCCGACATCGATCGGAAGTCACTGACCGGCTACACTGCTGCGACCTGTAAAAGCAAAACCGGGGGCCATTTACACGGGGTCACTTGAGTTATTCAAAATAGGGCGTCCGGTCAGGTCCGAGGCACGCAACCCGCTCAGTCTCGCTCCTTTTCAGCACCACCATTGGGGGGGTCCTTTTATGGGCTAATGTCTGCGGCAATTTCTCTCGGCC
>NW_026454476.1:0-8171 GCF_943734635.1 Anopheles cruzii | reverse complement strand
TCCACCAATTTTGCCAAAACCACGAATCTAACCAACCGCCAACCGGCTGGCGACCCGCCCAGGTGTGCCAACGTCATCAATTTTCTCGCACAGGCAATATTTGACAGTGGCCATCATACCGGAAGCGAAACAAAGCAACAAAAAAAACAACAACAACAATCAGGCGGTCATGCTGGGGCCGTGGAGACGGGCAAATGGATTGCCCGGTTCCCTGTTGCACTCTCTGTAGGCCCTTGACGTTTTCCTGTGTGTGTGTTGCCTTATGTTTTTTCTGGTCCACTGGCCACCCCGCAGCGTATCCTTTCGCAACCTAAACCAACACCGAGCGTGGCCCAGCTCCCGCGGGCGGGCTTCTAAATTGCGGTCCGGCCGCCACCCGGCGGGTGGCGATGATATAAATTATCAACATATTAATAACATAAATAATGATAGGTAAAGGTAATTGAAATCAAGCTGTGATTATTTATTGACGACCACCAGCCGGGCTGTCATTGACTTATGGCGTAAGTTTCTCGGGAGGGGCGCCGATTTCCGGGTGATACCTGCGCCAACGGTGCCCCGAAGGTTCGCATTGTGTGCGTGTGCGTGGGGTTGGGCACGGTCAACATTATGGACGGGAGCGATCCAGCAACATGGGCGACGCGACGTTGGCCACCGACCGAATTGGCGACGCATTCCGCGCGTCGAGCGGACGATTCAGCGGACGACATGAGTTATGGACGTTGTTGGGCGAACTAGAGAGAGTAATGCTTGGGACGCCCAAAACAGACGACAGCGAAACAATAAACATTACCCCAAAATTAACACCATTCAGACGGGCAGCAGTCGAACAAATTAAGAATTGGCTCCAAATTAACGGCGAATAGGCGCGCCGAATATTGAAATCGTTACTCATTGCCTGTTATTTATTTCGGGGCCCCATCCTTGGGGCCCTCGAAACGAGAAATTCCAATCGGCATCCGCAGCATCCGCCTCGGTGCTATGTTTGGAGCCAACTGATATAAATGTGGCCACGCCCGGCCGGGAGCGGCAAAAAATTCTAATAACTTGTTCCAACTGATTTATTTCGTAAATTATTTGTGTTCCGTCGCTGTTCCGTGTGCGCCACACATACACACGCGCGGCACACGGCCCTCATCGAAGACATTTCGCCATCAATCTCGGTAACCAGGACCCACGTAACAGCGAGCGGCGAGGCAACATAAACGAAGCTGATGCGGGGCGAAATTCAAAAATTCCTGCCCAGCTGTCACGTGGAAAGCCAGCGGCGAACAAAACCGAAGGGCGGCCTGGAAATTTACTGGAAACGACGCGGGACGGCGAAGAAACAATTACGGCCGACAGAGTGGAAGAAACCAATCGAAAGGAACCGATCCCCGGAGCGCTATTTGCAATCGGTGCGCTCGGTGATTATTTAACGCCGCCGGCGAGCCAGTAAATGATTATTTACGTTTCGTGTGAGGAATTCCAAGCAAGGCTCGTCGTCGTCGTGGCGTTCGTGTGACTGTGAACGGCGGAGCGGTCCTTCGGGAGGAAAAGTCCAACCAAATAGGCAAATAATAAAATAAACACCACTAGTCGACAAGGAATTCACTCCTCACTCGAGTTAAACCCTGCGCCACACACAAACACACACACGGCATTTCTTTGTCGGGAGGGTCCTGCCGGTGCTGTGAGTTTGTAAAATCTCTGTCGCAAATCCCATTTGACAACTTCGTTTATGGTCGGATTGGGTTTACTTTTTATTGCTTCCTCATTAGGTAACAGAGAGCGCGGGCGGTCGGTTGGTCGGTCGGTCGGGGATCGGGCAGCATCCTGTTCCGCCGCACCCCATCGGGATGGAATTAGTTTCATCGACAATCCGGGCGCTCTGGGTAAGGATAAGCTCGGGACCACAAGGACGAAACCGCACAACTCCAGCACGGAAGCAGCAGCACCGGAGCAGCCTGGCTAGATCATACGGTCCCAGATGCATCTTTAGTGTGCCTTCTGTGTGTGTGTGTGTGTGTGTGCATTGTGTAGAATGCAATTGTCCCGATAGCGCCGGTCGCTGTCCCCCCGAAGCCAAAGGAGCGGAAGGCAGGTATTAGTTTTAATCACATTTATGTTGTACGCTCTTCGCTTTTAATGCTTTCTCCACCGGGCACTCGGGCTTTCCTGGCAGCAAAACTCCAAAACACGTTCCACACGGACCCCGCTCCAATGTCCCCGTCGGACCACCGGCGGCCGTTTGGACCGTCTTGAACTTTTATTTTGCCGAACATCTTGCATCTTGCACCAACCGGTTCAGCCCAACCCCATGTGGGCGAAAAGTCGAAATCAGTCGTGACATGCCGCTTGTCCCCGGTTGTGTGTGTGTGTGTGTGTGTGTCAGTAACCTGTCCGCTGGCTTCTGTGGTGTGGTGTCCGGGTTCCTAGAGCGAGAGACAATTTTCTACACGTCGCACCGGGACTATAAACATAGTCCGCCGGTCGGTGGCCAAGACGACGGGGCGAACCGGACCGGACGGACTGCCGGGTATCCGGGCTGCTGGTGGCTGGCCCGAAACCGGCAGCAGAGGACGTGCGGAATCTCCGGATCAGGAGGGACACATAAAAGCAGGCAAATGTTCTTTTAAATGCTATCATCACACAAACAGTCAGCGGCGGCGGCGGCCGGGTGCGGTGGCCACAGAACCCCCGTCCGCCACAGGATGCAGTTGCTGCAAGGTCCAGAAGGCAGATATCCTTTCCAACCACCACCAAGCCCCAGAAAGCAGGAGGAGCAGGAGCAAAAAAGACATTAGAAAAGCAATACATGTCCAACGGTCGCACTCTCGCCCCGTGAATGGAGATGAGGTTTTTGGGGTCGGTTAAACTGTCTCTCGGGAGGGAGCACCAGGACGGGGCCTCCGAGTTGAAGTGGCGTTGCACAACGCAAGTGCCAGGTTTTGTTTTCCTCCCGATGCTGCTGGTTTTCGGCTTCTCGGCTCCCTCGGGGAGCTTTGCGGGAACTCGGGGAACCGTTTAAGCTCTCATTAGCTTGGCAACCGAGTCACGGCGGCGGGCATCCGGGCGTCTTTGGGCTCGCTTTCTACTGTTTGGTGGGGCGATTAAGACAATTTTATGCTTCTTCGCTGGTTATGGTTCGCAGAATCTGTGTGGCCCGGTGGCCGGGCTATCGTAATTTAATTATGCTGCACTCCGGAATCGGAAGTTTTCTTCGAACGCGAATGGTCGGACAGTCAGGCTCCATTCCGGGGCATAAATCATCGGCATCGGAACAACGCAACTTGCATTTTTGACTGCCAGGTTACATCCCACAGTACAGACCGACATTTTTCCTGCCGCTAATAAGAGCATTTCCGCGCTGTTTGTCGAAGAACGCCACCCGGCCCGGCCTCCGGAATGTGTTGGGCCTTGTTTCGGTCGGACGGAATGGCAAACGGACACACCAAAGTGGTCAGCGTGACATGTGGGGGCTGCAAAAAATGATAAACATTTCCACCGTCGAAAAATGCGCAAAATGTGTACCACGAAACAGATGCATCAGACGGTGGCCATCCGCGGCGGCCCCATTCCTTGCGGTGAGCTCTCTCCCTCTCTATCTACCCGTCTGCCGGAGGAGCCGTTTTTCGGTAAGCCACAGCCGTTCGTGCCGCAATCATCACCGAAATGTGGGCCCCGGGAAAAATGAAAAATGTGTCACTTTTATGAAGTGAACAAGTGAAGTAATTAAAACTTGTGCCAACCGTTTGTGTTCTGCCTTTTTTCGTGTTGCCGTTGTCGTTTGTCGGTCGGCCCAAAAGAACGCAGCGACATATTCTGCGCAGCGTTTGAAACAAACGGAACCTACGGGTTGGCGTTTTTACGGTGTAACAACTTTTCCGAATTTTTCCGCGAGCCGGGTCCGGGTTTTGTTTTTTTCTGCCGGGTGGCGAGAAAACTGCTTGTTTGGCGGCGAAGTGCGTTGAAATGTGCCAAATGTTGTTGCCCTAGCGTGATGGGACAGCCAAGGAACGAATGTTTCATTTGCGTGTCATAGATGTTCCTGCTTTTTCCCCCAAATTACCCAACGGGAGCACTGTGCTGTAGCAAAGAAAAAAAGAAGCCGGTCCATTTGGAACGGTAAAACTCACTAAAACCCGGAATACTACGGTGGTCAAAAAATAACAGAAAACCAGTTGCCTTCAAGTTGGTATCGTGGTTTGATGAAAAAGACCTGATTTATGGAAAGACAGTAGTAGTAGTATAGTAGTATATTTTGCATGTTTGATATGGTAGTTTACAATAGTGGTTTGCCAAATGGCTCTTAATGGGTACAGATTTTCTTTTCCTCATTGTCATATAAATTTACAACCTAATCTGGTGGTAACGTATTTATCGTTATTCGACCTTTGTCGGTGGCTGGAGACGTAGATGCAGGAAAAATTTGCAAGAAAAAACCTGCGCTGGTTGGTCTTAAAATAACTTAAACATAACTTAATTATTCCTTATCTAAACTTAAGACTATTGGGCCTAGACTTTAGACTTATATCCTAGCTAATTTACATTTGGTTGAGCAGGTTGGGTAGTTGTGTGTTCTATTTACTGGCCTCTTCTATTGTCTGATGGAAATTTTGTGACAACTTTGCAACGTGTTGGTGGAAAGTGGGGATGTTGCTCATTTTGTGAATTTCTGTTGTTCTGTGCCATGGAGGTAGGTTGAGGATGGTTTTAAGAAATTTGTTCTGGATTGTTTGGAGTTTTTGTAAGTGTGTTTGAGCGCAGCTGGACCAGATGGGGGCTGCGTATGACATGATTGGTCTGATTAGCGATTTGTAGATAAGGATTTGGTTTCTTATTGACAATTTGGATCTTCTGTTGATGAAGCAGTAAGTGCTTCTGAATATTTTTTCACATTTGAGCCCTATATTTTCGATATGCGTTTGGAAGGTTAGACGCTTATCAAGGAGTACTCCTAAATATTTCACTGATTGTTTCCATTGAATTTCGGTGTTGTTAATTATTGGGCAACGGCTTGGGATTCGGCGTTGGCTTGTGCATCTTGTAAAGTAGATGGCCTCAGATTTTGTGTTGTTAATTTTAAGTTTCCATGTATTGCAATAGTTGGAGTATTTTTGGAGTGCTCCATTTAGTTTGTTCGTGATACTGTTTGGGGATTTTCCTTCGGCGCTGATGGCATAGTCGTCCGCGTATAGGTACTGTGTGCAGTTTTGAGCTCTGGGGATGTCCGAGATGTATATATTGAACAGGATTGGAGATAGGACACTCCCTTGAGGAACTCCTGCAGTTGGTGTGAATGCTGTCGATTTTGCATTTCCGATGTGTACGGTGTTTGTTCTATTGGAGAGGAACGATTGTATAGTATTTATGATTTGTTTGGGAAACTTTGTTTGGATTAATTTGTATACTAGACCACTATGCCAGATGGAGTCGAATGCCTTTTCCGTATCCAGCAATACTAGTCCTGTTGATGTCTTATTTTTTCTATTTCCAATTATGTTTCTGGTTAGTCTGTAGATTTGATGAGTGGTCGATAGAGACGGTTGGAAACCGTATTGTGTGTCGGGTATTATGTTATTTTCCTCCACGTGTTGTCTTAGCCTTGTTGCGATAACTTTTTCGAATAGTTTACCAAGGCAACTTAACAAGCTGATTGGCCTGTAACTTTCGGGATTTCTGGTATCTTTGCCGGGTTTGGGAATGGCGATTATTTTTGATTTTTTCCAGACTTCTGGGAAATATCCTATTTTCAGGCATCCATTGAATATGTGCTGCAACAGTACGATTGCTTTTCGTGGCAGGTTCTTAAGCGATCTGTTGTTTATTTCATCCAAACCTACTGACTTTTTGTTTTTGAGGTTTTGAATTATCTTTTGGATTTCGCGCGGCTTAATCAGGTCGGTTTGAAGATTTATGTTTGAACTGGTGTTATTGTAGTCGTTGACGGTGGATTCTACCCTTTTGTCCATTGGGCTTTTTTGGTGTTGCGTTATTGTATGGGATTTTTCGAAGCAATTTTTAATGGCTTCGCTTTTTTCTTGGGGGTTTAGCAGGAGTGCGCCATTCACTTTCAAAGGGGGTGTGGATTTGTGGCTTTCTTGGATGATTTTAAGGAATTTCCAGATTTTGTTGCTGTTTGCTGGTTCACGATTAATTGACTGTAGTAATTTGGACCACGAGTTATTTCGTAAGTCGTTTAGTTTGCCACGGATGAGTTGGTTGAGTGTGTTGTATGTGCTTCTTGTTTGGTTGTTTCTTCTATCTCTTTGCCATTTTTTTTCTGTACATGTTCTTTAATTTAATCAGGTTGAGTATGTCGTCAGGAATTTTTAGCTTAAAATTTCCGGGGGTGATGAGTGGCACTGATGTATTGTGAGCTTCTATTATAATTTTGCTTATCGTCTGTATTTTCTTGTCGATTTGTTCTTCACTGTGTATTTGGTCGGTTTCGGCATTTAGATTGATTTTATTGTTCACAATGCTTCGAAATTTTAGCCAGTTTGCTGCAGAGTAGTCACGTATCTGTTTGGGCGGAAGTACTATGTTGTTTGTTTTTAGGATTTGAAAAGTTACCGGTAGGTGGTCCGATGACAGTTCAGCTTCTGTTGTTGGTGTAGAGATTTTGTGTTGATGATTGGTGAGTATTATGTCTATTGTAGAGGGGTTTTGGTTTGGATTAACTGGATAGAAGGTTGGGGATGTTGGGTGGCAGATCGTGAAGCTTCCTCTTTGCATTGTATCAAAGAGGGCTTTGCCAGCCCAATTTGTAGAACAACAATTCCACATTCTATGGCGTGCGTTGAGATCGCCGCATATGAAGTAGTTAGTTTTCCGGTTTGTTAATGTTTTTATATCCTTTATGAAGTCCGTTCTGTTTTTGTTTCCTCCTGGATGGTAGACTGCTATGAAATCGATTGGGCCTGTCGTGGTGTGTATTGTAATGCCAATTGCCTCTAGTGTGGACAATTTGTAGCTTTTCATTGATGAATGTTTTACCCCTTTTTTAATAACTATTGCTACTCCGCCTTTTTGGTTTTCGGTTCTGTCGTTTCTGTAGATTATGTACTCTGGTAGGGCGAATTTGATGTTTGGCTTTAGGAACGTTTCTGCTATTGCCAGTATGTGGATGTTGTGGGTTTTTAAGAAGCTTGATATTTCTAAATTACGGTTAGTCACGCTGTTAGCGTTCCAGTACGAACAGTTGATTGCACAATTAGTGGCCATCATGGCGAACAGTACTTACTGATGATTTGAAAGACGACCATTATTTGGTCCTCTTTGGATTTGCATGTTTTCATGCGAGTGAAAGTCTCTGCTATAATAACAGAGAGTTCGTTGCTGTTAAATAAGTCTTGGTGACTTGCTGGGTTTTTGGTGGCTTGTGCGAAGCTGTGGTGATTAGTATGAGCTGTGCGCTCCGACCAAATATTCGTGTAGCCGGTGTGTGTGCCGGGCAGTGGAGGGAAAGTAGCGTCGTTGAGCACCGGCGTTATTTGCTGCGGTGTTTTTGGTTTAATTGGTATTGGTGTTATCATTTTCGGCCTCGCCGGGCATTGCCAGAATGTAGCCGTATGGTTTGCTCCACAGTTTGCGCACTTAAGTTTGTGCGTCGGGATTTTTTCTTCGCTTGTTGTCCCTTGTGTTAGGGGACAGTTTTTGCTTCCATGTGTTCCCGCACATTTCACACATTTTTCTGCTTTGAAGCAGTTTGCTGCTCCGTGACCGAAGCTTTGGCATTTTTTGCACTGCATTGGAGCGCTTTTTTTGTTGTAGAAGTCCCATCGGACTCTGCAGTGATTCACTGCCGTGATTTGTCTTAATGTGGGAAGGTTAATTTCCCCTTTTGTAAAGTGCAGCAGGAATACTGCGTGGTCGGAATACTTCTTTTTAATATTTAATTTCTTCACCTCCAGCGGGGTGATTCCTTCTTCGTTCAACAGGGCTTTTGCCTCCTCGCATGTGCAATCCAAAAGGCCAGTTAGGACTATTTTCGTTGTTTTTTCTTCTTCCAACTGATAAGTATGGAAGGTAACTCCTTTCGTGGCCTCTAGGGCTCTGACGACCTTTTTGTGGTCCTCGACCGACTCGGTTCGTACTGTTGTACCCTTGTACGTTGCCGTGGTCGAGAACCGAACTACGCCGGCTGAAATTATTATACGGTGGACGAATCCTACCGACGAGCTGTA
>NW_026454475.1:4344-8174 GCF_943734635.1 Anopheles cruzii | reverse complement strand
CAAACAAAGAAGCGCGAATTGCTCAACACAAAAGATGAAACATCGGAGCCAGAAACACAGGAAAAGCATTCTCCACGAACTGGGTTTATTACACATCGAAATGTTGATGATCATCACCACCCAAAGCCAACTGAGCTGATCGAAACACTGTCGGAAAACGCGACATCACCATCCATCGTTACAGCAAAATCACTGACTCTGAAATTGGGTGGAAAGGATCAACGTACAACTGAACCCGATATTGTGAGTGAAAATTTCATTTTGCAACCGGAGACAATAACTGTTCGTGAAAGAAGTGTCCCGATCCAGGAGAAATCTGGAAAGTTTTCGAATGAGATTTCAACTGAGCAAAGAAGGTATGTGTTCGTTGTGTAAATGAAACATGTAAATTATAATAAGCAGTGAAAACATATCAGCGTTTTTTTTGTTTTTCACAGATATGAAGTTAACTCTGTCTTTCCAACTTTGACCACGCAAGATATCAAGGAACAGGAACTTATGGTAGATGAAAGCAACAAGTTGGTACAGAGTTACATCGATGATATTGAGTATCTGGAACAGGAAATAGAGAATATCACGGAGCATGTTAAGACCGTTCCTCCTTCTGACACAACCCATGAAAGCACGGATGATGTCCATCGTATCGACACAAAGTTTAATGAAATACCCATAATCGTGATTTCAGAAACGCCATTACATAGCGTAAAGCCACATTTAAACGATACGTTTTCACCCGTCAAACCGTCCTTACCGTGCGAATTGCTCGCAGGCATACCGCAGATACCGGATGTAGTCATAACCCAAGACGTAACAGGACGATCGCAGACAACCATGCAATCACTAGAGAGTATCAAAAGTTTGGACCCGAAGTCACCCGAATGCTCCCTAGATAAAACACCAGAGATAATCGAAATCATGGACAGTCCCGCTAGCATTGCGTTCGGCAAATACATGCAAGCCAGTGGTAGCGGTTCCAGCACTCCTGTGATCCTTAACGCGATGCTGCATCAAACTCGGTTAACGAATCATGATCAACGTAAGCGTTCACTCTCCACTAGTGCAGCGGATGCCAAGAAGCGTAATGTTACGTTCCACAGCCCAGCGAATAGTACCGCCATGCTAGATGATATCGATAAACGTTTGAAACAGAAAGGCATGCCTACGGTCGGTAAAACAGGTGCCATCGAAGCTGTGATCGCAAAGCCTATACCTAGGAAGCGTTCATTGTCCGAACATAAGGAAGGACCCAAACCCAGCAAAATAAGCAAACTTCCGAATTTTAAGAACATTCATGCAAATCATTTCAATCGCATGGAATCCATAGCTGATTTCATGAAGCGCAAAGAAAAGCGTGCACAGGTCATCATGACTGCAGCAAGCCCCGGTTTAAAGTTACTATCCCAAGATTCCGCCCCATCATCCACACTTACGAAAGGTTTGTTTCTTTTACCATCTTTTATGTTGTTAGTAGCAATTATAGCGTATTATGCTGTATATCCTTTTTTTTGTTTCATCTAGCTCATCATTCTAAGACAAACACCGCACCGCAAACACCGCAAAAAGTATACATCTTCAAGTCTGGGAATCGCGGAAAGGATAAAATAGGCGAAGGTACATCCAATGGAGCATCATCGTCAGAACCGTCTGCTAACTTTTCGTCGGCCGATAGACTATTCAACCGAAACAAAGTAACGAAGACCATGATGGGCAGGGATCAAAAACAAACGAACAACCGGCAAATGCAGTACAAGACCTCTAAAATACCGACCAAGCAGAATACAAAAACAGCAAATACGAACGCGCATGGGGCCACGTCATCTGTACCAACTTCGACCGTAACTACCGTTCGCCCGGTGGATCGTCTCCGTCAAAAACAATCGCAAATGTTAAAAGGGGTGCGCTTTAACCGTCGATTCGAGCTGCAAATGAAACATAGAGACAATCTACAACAGCATTAATATTTTATCTAATGAAACACAATTTTTAAATTGAAATATAAACATCAATAATTATTGTAACAATGTTAAGAGTTAAGGGTTCTTCTTTTTGGCGCTACAACCGCTGAGCAGTCTTGGCCTGCAGCAGAGACAAATGTTTATCTCCTCTTTGATGCTCTTTTTTCTGTAAGTAACATTTAATTTTTACGGACGGGATTGTTAGTCCCGCGCCAACCCCCCTCTGTCACGGGAATCTGGAATCGAAACCATGGCCGGTTGAGTTACAACCGATCCCGGGATTCGAACCACGGCCAGCTGCGCTGACAGCGAAGAGCGTTACCGACTGCTCTATCAGCGGGGGTAAACAAATATATAATGGTAATAGAAAAACAAGATGACTCCTATGCGTACGGAAACTGCGTTTTATGGCTAAGAAAAGAAACGGTGATCGCGACCACCAGAATCGGAGTGAAAATGAAAGAAAGAGCAATTAGCTTTAGTCATGGTAGCATACGATAATATCTTTACGCATAATACCGGCATAAAATCATCCAGTGTCTCACGCCTGACAATACAAGTCTTTGTTATTACACAAAGTAGCGCCAAATCTCGCTCCTTCGACGTTTGTGATAACGCGTTTAGTCTTAAGTTTGCTGCTTTGGCCATTGGCCAAATCAATAAATATACCAGTTATGATATGGTAGTTCTCTCTGATGTCTATGAAAACATCTTGAAATATATATAAGTATTTTGTATCTTTGTTGAAAGTACGCAACGAAATGGTAAACAACAACCGGTACAAGACGGGAAGTGAGGAAGCCCGTGGGAGAAATGAGCTTGTCTCGCTCTGCCGTACAGTTCTCATCGTTCCTTTCTCGTTGGTGTAAAGGAAATGAATACAAAAGCCAGCAACAGTCCGCCACGTAGAACGTTCTTGCCGAGGATTCCATTAACCGCATCTTGAAAGAATCGAACGCCATTTTATCATAATCCATCATCATTGCGTGTGTACAATTGCGCTAAGTCTGTACGACATCGAACATAGCAATCAGATCGAAGCAATCGATCGAGCAGGATCGAAACGCAATAGAACGCACTAGTCAAAGAAATACGACAATCGACACTTTATTGCAGCTGTACGAATCGCACTTGTAAGCATCGCACAAAAGCACAATAGTGGCTATCGAATTGTTTACTTTCAGCTGAAGCTAAAATGACACCGGCTAAGGTTAGTGCAAAAGAAGAAGCGTTGGCTGACAAAACCACGCTCACTAGGTCTGGAAGAAAGGTGAAACGTCCCATACATTTGTCTCCTTCGGAACCACAAACCGGTGTAAACAACACCTCGAGAATTATGAATGATTCAGTCGACAAGCATGTTGCACGTACACCGGGAAAACGATCAAGCGTGTCTTCTGAACCTACGGCTGATACAACAAACTCGCCGCACAGTTCAAAGACTAGAAGAACTACGAAGAACTACAACTCCATCACTGCAGCAGATTCAGGAAAAACTCAACATGATGTTTCTAATTCGGAGGAGGCTGGTGTGACGAAATCAGGCCGGAAGCTAAAACTGCCATCGAAACTAATGGATTACGAAAACGAACTTCTTTCGAGCCCTCGAAAAGGGTCCATTGCTAAAAATACACGAGGCTTGCATGTGGGCCAAGTTGCTAAAACTCCAAGATCATCAAAAAAATCGATAGAAGAAATTCCACCACAATTGAATAAGGATTCGGAGCAACGCCCCAGCAATCTTGCAAAACGTACCAAATCCGTAGGGGCAAACGATGAAATCTTCCCCGTTTCCCCTCAAAATGCCGAGCAGTCCAAAATTCTAAAACGCAGGGCTCGATCAGTTGCACCGCCCAAGATCAAACTCGCCGAGTC
>NW_026454475.1:0-3844 GCF_943734635.1 Anopheles cruzii | reverse complement strand
GACTCGGCGAGTTTGATCTTGGGCGGTGCAACTGATCGAGCCCTGCGTTTTAGAATTTTGGACTGCTCGGCATTTTCATTGGATGCAGAATATTGAGGGGAAACGGGGAAAATTTCATCGTTTGCCCCTACGGATTTGGTACGTTTTGCAAGATTGCTGGGGCGTTGCTCCGAATCCTTATTCAATTGTGGTGGAATTTCTTCTATCGACTTTTTTGATGATCTTGGAGTTTTAGCAACTTGGCCCACATGCGAGCCTCGTGTATTTTTACCAATGGACCCCTTTCGGGGGCTTGAAAGAAGTTCGTTTTCGTAATCCATTAGTTTCGATGGCAGTTTTAGCTTCCGGCCTGATTTCGTCACTCCAGCCTCCTCCGAATTAGAAACATCATGTTGAGTTTTTCTTGAATCTGCTGCAGTGATGGAGTTGTAGTTCTTCGTAGTTCTTCTAGTCTTTGAACTGTGCGGCGAGTTAGTTGCATCGGCCGTAGGTTCCGAAGACACGCTTGATCGTTTTCCCGGTGTACGTGCAACAGGCTTGTCGACTGGATCATTAATAATTCTCGAAGCGTTGTTTACACCGGTTTGTGGTTCCGAAGGCGACAAATGTATGGGACGTTTCACCTTTCTTCCAGACCTAGTGAGCGTGGTTTTGTCAGCCAACGCTTCTTCTTTTGCACTAACCTTAGCCGGTGTCATTTTAGCTTCAGCTGAAAGTAAACAATTCGATAGCCACTATTGTGCTTTTGTGCGATGCTTACAAGTGCGATTCGTACGGCTCCAATAAAGTGTCGATTGTCGTATTTCTTCGACTAGTGCGTTCTATTGCGTTTCGATCCTGCTCGATCGATTGCTTCGATCTGATTGCTATGTTCGATGTCGTACAGACTTAGCGCAATTGTACACACGCAATGATGATGGATTATGATAAAATGGCGTTCGATTCTTTCAAGATGCGGTTAATGGAATCCTCGGCAAGAACGTTCTACGTGGCGGACTGTTGCTGGCTTTTGTATTCATTTCCTTTACACCAACGAGAAAGGAACGATGAGAACTGTAGGGCAGAGCGAGACAAGCTCATTTCTCCCACGGGCTTCCTCACTTCCCCTCTTGTACCGGTTGTTGTTTACCATTTCGTTGCGTACTTTCAACAAAGATACAAAATACTTATATATATTTCAAGATGTTTTCATAGACATCAGAGAGAACTACCATATCATAACTGGTCTATTTGATGATTTGGCCAATGGCCAAAGCAGCAAACTTAAGACTAAACGCGTTATCACAAACGTCAAAGGAGCGAGATTTGGCGCTACTTTGTGTAATAACAAAGACTTGTATTGTCAGGCGTGAGACACTGGAATGATTTTATGCCATTATGCGTAAAGATATTATCGTATGCTACCATGACTAAAGCTAATTGCTCTTTCTTTCATTTTCACTCCGATTCTGGTGGTCGCGATCACCGTTTCTTTTCTTAGCCATAAAACGCAGTTTCCGTACGCATAGGAGTCATCTTGTTTTTCTATTACCATTATATATTTGTTTACCCCCGCTGATAGAGCAGTCGGTAACGCTCTTCGCTGTCAGCGCAGCTGGCCTGTGTTCGAATCCCGGGATCGGTTGTAACTCAACCGGCCATGGTTTCGATTCCCGATACCGGCGTGACAGAGGGGGGTTGGCGCGGGACTAACAATCCCGTCCGTAAAAATTAAATGTTACTTACAGAAAAAAGAGCATCAGAGAGGAGATAAACATTTGCCTCTGCTGCAGGCCAAGATTGCTCAGCGGTTGTAGCGCCAAAAAGAAGAACCCTTAACATTGTTACAATAATTATTGATGTTTATATTTCAATTTAAAAATTGTGTTTCATTAGATAAAATATTAATGCTGTTGTAGATTGTCTCTATGTTTCATTTGCAGCTCGAACCGACGGTTAAAGCGCACCCCTTTTAACATTTGCGATTGTTTTTGACGGAGACGATCCACCGGGCGAACGGTAGTTACGGTCGAAGTTGGTACAGATGACGTGGCCCCATGCGCGTTCGTATTTGCTGTTTTTGTATTCTGCTTGGTCGGTATTTTAGAGGTCTTGTACTGCATTTGCCGGTTGTTCGTTTGTTTTTGATCCCTGCCCATCATGGTCTTCGTTACTTTGTTTCGGTTGAATAGTCTATCGGCCGACGAAAAGTTAGCAGACGGTTCTGACGATGATGCTCCATTGGATGTACCTTCGCCTATTTTATCCTTTCCGCGATTCCCAGACTTGAAGATGTATACTTTTTGCGGTGTTTGCGGTGCGGTGTTTGTCTTAGAATGATGAGCTAGATGAAACAAAAAAAAGGATATACAGCATAATACGCTATAATTGCTACTAACAACATAAAAGATGGTAAAAGAAACAAACCTTTCGTAAGTGTGGATGATGGGGCGGAATCTTGGGATAGTAACTTTAAACCGGGGCTTGCTGCAGTCATGATGACCTGTGCACGCTTTTCTTTGCGCTTCATGAAATCAGCTATGGATTCCATGCGATTGAAATGATTTGCATGAATGTTCTTAAAATTCGGAAGTTTGCTTATTTTGCTGGGTTTGGGTCCTTCCTTATGTTCGGACAATGAACGCTTCCTAGGTATAGGCTTTGCGATCACAGCTTCGATGGCACCTGTTTTACCGACCGTAGGCATGCCTTTCTGTTTCAAACGTTTATCGATATCATCTAGCATGGCGGTACTATTCGCTGGGCTGTGGAACGTAACATTACGCTTCTTGGCATCCGCTGCACTAGTGGAGAGTGAACGCTTACGTTGATCATGATTCGTTAACCGAGTTTGATGCAGCATCGCGTTAAGGATCACAGGAGTGCTGGAACCGCTACCACTGCCTTGCATGCATTTGCCGAACGCAATGCTAGCGGGACTGTCCATGATTTCGATTATCTCTGGTGTTTTATCTAGGGAGCATTCGGGTGACTTCGGGTCCAAACTTTTGATACTCTCTAGTGATTGCATGGTTGCCTGCGATCGTCCTGTTACGTCTTGGGTTATGACTACATCCGGTATCTGCGGTATGCCTGCGAGCAATTCGCACGGTAAGGACGGTTTGACGGGTGAAAACGTATCGTTTAAATGTGGCTTTACGTTATGTAATGGCGTTTCTGAAATCACGATTATGGGTATTTCATTAAACTTTGTGTCGATACGATGGACATCATCCGTGCTTTCATGGGTTGTGTCAGAAGGAGGAACGGTCTTAACATGCTCCGTGATATTCTCTATTTCCTGTTCCAGATACTCAATATCATCGATGTAACTCTGTACCAACTTGTTGCTTTCATCTACCATAAGTTCCTGTTCCTTGATATCTTGCGTGGTCAAAGTTGGAAAGACAGAGTTAACTTCATATCTGTAAAAAACAAAAAAAACGCTGATATGTTTTTACTGCTTATTATAACTTACATGTTTCATTTACACAACGAACACATACCTTCTTTGCTCAGTTGAGATCTCATTCGAAAACTTTCCAGATGTCCTTTCCTGGATCGGGACACTTCTTTCACGAACAGTTATTGTCTCCGGTTGCAAAATGAAATTTTCCCTCACAATATCGGGTTCAGTTGTACGTTGATCCTTTCCACCCAATTTCCGAGTCAGTGATTTTGCTGTAACGATGGATGGTGATGTCGCGTTTTCCAACAGTGTTTCGATCAGCCCAGTTGGCTTTGGGTGGTGATGATCATCAACATTTCGAAGTGTAATAAACCCAGTTCGTGGAAAATGGTTTTCCTGTGTTTCTGGCTCCGATGTTTCATCTTTTGTGTTGAGCAATTCGCGCTTCTTTGTTTG
>NW_026454474.1:0-8178 GCF_943734635.1 Anopheles cruzii | reverse complement strand
TATTGTGGCTTCATTGTGACGCGATCGGATTATAAAAAGTATCCTATGTTACCCCCTTGGATCTAAGCTACCTCCACACCAATTTTCAGCCAAATCGGTTCAGCCGTTCTTGAGTTCTGAAAGGAATAACAATAACGCGGTACTCTTTTATATATATAGATTCCGGGAGCTTTTTAGTTCACGTGTTACTTAAACTACCCAAAATTTGTAGAATTCTCAATGTTACGGGTTTGTAATTCAGAAAACGACCGCAAAGTCGTTTCTAGAGAAAAAAAACGTTCCTAGTTGTCGTTTGGTGTGATCCTGGTGTGACTTTTTACCTTAATTTTAATTTAAAAGATATATTATATCATTAAGACTTGAAATAGATATCAGATGTCGCGATACGTGCGCTTCTTGCGTGTTCAGCAAGTCCCATCGATTCCAGCTTTTCAGCAGTTCCTTCCCATTGTTGGCTGCACTGTGCACTGGGCGATAGAATGCACCGAAGAATGCATTCCGGGACCCCTGCACACCAACTATAAATCATTGGGCATCATCCCGTGTGTGTTGCCAGCGCCTGCCAGACGCCAGCCAGCCAACAAAAGCAACTCATTAACCCACCTGGAGCCCTGCCTGTCCGACACCAAATACCCGAGACCCGAGAGGTCCGTCGAATGAGCTGAGGCTGTAGCGCAGGATATGTGAACCATCCCGTTCCCCGTCCCCCGTTGGGTGGCGTGGCCACACCCCTTGTGGAGATGAAATTGAGCCAAAAGACCAAAGCCACATTCGTCATGTGCCAAATTAAAATATGAGTGCGAAATAACAAAAGCCCTGCATGGAGGTTCACATCCAAAACCTCCTGCGCACCGTAGCAAAAGTTCGCACACACACGGGGAGACGCATGGAAATGGCGTATTGAAGCCAGCACACGGGGACATCACTCATTATGTGGCCCAGTGGTACGTCACGGATCCGGCGTGAAATAAAAAGTAATTAGAAAATTATAATTTTCGTTCTTACGTTCCATACGACCCACCGAATATCTCTCGCTCACTCTCCTTCTCTCTCTCTCCCTCGGTATCCACCGTCTCGACCTCCCGCGCGCACCGTTGCCGAATTACAGGCAGCAAGGACCTTTCGCTGGTTGGCTTTTTAAACCATTGGCTGTGCTCCATTTGGGCACCACACATCATTAACACACATGCGGACGGGCGCCTCAGGACCGCCCGAGATCCCCCCAGTAGCGACCGAGCTTTCGCCCGTCAATAGTTTCGCGACGTGTGAAAGGCGCCATCGGGGAACCATTTTAATGAGGAATTTGTGCCACTAATTTGTCCTTCGAAGGAGCTTTTCTTTTGGCTGCGGGTTTCACGCGCCAGATGAGGCCGCCGGTTGGGGCCTTCTTTGGCTGGAAGTCGTTCTTTGCTTATTTGTCGTAATTAAATCCGCTTCGCAGATTGCCGAATCCGTATTGACTGATATAGAGGGATGGTTTCCAAAAGGCTCTTTGATAAGTGGTTTCAAACAAACAATCACAAGGATCTAAACGCAGATACACAGGCCCACAAAAAAAAAACGAAACCATCGAGTCTGGCAAGGATGAGATTTCCTTATAAAATGCCTGATACTTGTCAAAACTAACTATAAGCTTAGATTTAACTGTACTAGTTTAATAAATATGATGGTCTGGCAGTTAATTCACGAATAAATATGTTCTTGACGTGCTTTACGATATGGTGATATTGATCGTTCAATGATAGAGTGTATTTGTTTGGATATTCGTTCAAGGAACGTTCAACAGGAACGATGCATACTTTAATTCCAAAAACCAAATTAATTATAGTAGGCTACTGAACCGGCAGCTGGAACTCTAACTCTGTAAACTCTCAACTTGTAACAACTCAACTTTGTAACACTCAACGATGTAATGTAATTGTAAAGGGTGTGCCATCTAGAGTGCCGTTCATGATTTGGGTATAAAACAAAAACGGATTATTTTTCGATGCTTGAACATTTATTTGAAAGATCGATTCACCAAATTTATGTATAAAATACAATTTTGGTTGCAGAAAATTGGGAAATAAGGAAAAATTATTTCCAAAGTGGTAGGTCTTCAACTCAAACGGTACGATATTTGAAAAGCTCATTTCATTGAAGCTCATTTCCACCTCGATGGCTATGTTAATAAGCAGAATTGTCGTTTTTGGGGTTTGGAAAACCCACGCATCGTGCAAGAGAAGCCGATGCACCCAAAACTGTTTGATGCGGATTTTAGCTGATTGGTTTGGCGGTGAAATTGAAGCTGAGAACTTGGACGGCCTTTGGTTTCAACAGGATGGCGCTACGTGCCATACAGCGTCAGCCACAATAGATATTTATGTTATGCGAATAAACCAGCAACTATTGACAACCTCAAGACCAAAATTCAAGTTACTATTGCCGAAATAGGACCAGATACAATCGAAAATGTACTCAAAAATAGGTCCACCGAATGAGCTACTGCTAAGCAAATCGTGGTGAACATTTGACCAAAATTGTTTTTCATAACAAAAATTGAAGAATCAACCTTTCAAATAAATGTTCAAGCATCGAAAAATATAAGGTCGATTATGTTTTATAGCCGAATGGTAAACGGCACTCTAGTTATAGTTCAACGGTTCTCTAGTTGGCGCACCCTGTACTTTACGTATTGTGTCAACGTGGGCCTGACTCAAAGCTATTAAATTGCATCATGCTAATCAGTGATAGTTGTCGCTCGCAATATGTAGAAATGATATTGAAACTGAAGGCGCTATCCACAGTTGAAGTATCGGTCATCAAGGATGTATCACCGCCGAATAAGCCAAAAATCATGCAACACTGCTCAAACATCTAACGTTATATGGCGGCAAGAGGCATCAACAATCTTTACAGCTATCACTACTATTACCTCAGCTACTAACATATAAAAAAAATTCCAAATTTAAACGAAGATTTCGGAAGAGTTGACTATGATTGACTATGTTGATATGTTGATATGATAAGTTGACCACTGCTTCGCTGTGCTGACAACTGGTGCCTTTGGCTTCATAATGCAATGAATCGCACATCATCAAGTTTGGTAGAAAAAAGGAACTACATAATTTTTTTACCAATTTGGACTTTGCTGCCACACTGTACATGATGATAAAGCATTCCAATTAAGTATCTCAGCAATGAGAAGAGTACGTTTCTTACCCATCAACCTATTTTTGTAATGAGCTAGAAGTAGCTAACCACAAAACGTTAACTACGTTGGAATTCGCTATCCAGTCCTTTTGTAGTGCAAAGGAATTGACAATGCGAAACAGATTTGACGAGGACATTCCTGAGTGCCCCAGCCTATGTTATGTGGCCCGTCAATCTGTTCGCCGGGTGAAAATGAAGGAACAATGAAATTGAACGAATTAAATAAGTGCTGGTAAAAGCGAATCCTATAGCAATTACGGTTCAAAACGGATAACGTCCCGCCAAGAGCATTTTGCCTTTTCTTTAGTTAAAAAAATAAATACAAACTGTCAAAAATGGTTGAGGAACTGTCAAAAGTTTATGGAAAAAGTGAGATCAACCGAAGCCGCGTAAGATCTGTACGCAAAAACAGCAAACGGAAAGAAAGCGCACGCCCGAAGACGAAGCCAACAGCAAGGAGCAAACGGCCGTCGCTCGGCCACGATGGGCGCGACATGGCGGCGGCGTTTGGATGGGGGAGGAATGTGAAAAAATAAATATTAACCAACTCGGTTCCGGGGGTCCAGACAAAAAGCAAACGAAAACCGCCAACACACATCTCCTCACACACACCGCCGACCGGTTCGGTGGTCAAGCAACAAACAAACAGCTCCGTCCATCCGCCCGTCCGTCCGTCCGCCCGATCCGGGGGCTGCTTCCATCTTGGGATTATCTTCTTCTCGAGAAACGACCAAAAAGAAGCGGAAAAACACTCGCGGGACCGCCGACCAGTGTGTGTGTGTTTGTTGTCCACTGTTTTTTCGGCTCAACTCGTCGGCGACGTTTTGGCCGCCGCCGTCGGCGGTTGTGTGAGTGCGAAAGGCGACTCCAAAGTGCGTCCCCCATCACTCAAGCCGATGAATGGCGGCCGTGGGCAAGTGAGTTCCGGGGGTGGCGCGTTCCGAAGGGTGCGAAAGAGACCGCCGCACGGCCGTCTGCGTGTGTGTGTGTCCCCGGCCCGGCTCGAGAAACGCCCGAGAGACCCCCCCCTCGCCCTTGTGCGCGCGGTGATAATGGGTTGGGTGTAAGGAGCGCGCCCCGCGCACCCATCTCCGCCGGCAGATTGGAAACCGGAAAGCGGGTCAACGAACCTGTGCCAATTTTTATTCGGTTAGGGTAGGTTCGGGTGGCCCGACCGTCGGGTTAGTCAGTGCGTGGTGAGTCAGTGGGTGGTGGTTTGGCCAGTTGGGGTCTTTTTGTTTGCTTTTTCGGGCCACTCATTCACACAGACAGACGGCAATGGGTGATGGAACGATGGTCATCGAAATCGGTCCGCGATAGGCGCTTCGTTTGTAGATCATGTCCTGCACGATGGAGTTGTGTAATGGGCAGATGAAGTAACAAGGAGTTTGAATAATCGTTTTGGAGCAACATCTTAATCTTCATTTTGAAGCATCTTTGTCGGAGGACGACGACACGTTTGAGGCTCAATTTAATTTCCGGAAGCTCGTAGCTCCCAGCGATCGAAGAACAAAAACACCACCAAAATGTTGTGTTTCGCCAATGGGCCTACGAGGATACTTTCGCGATCGTCAGATAAGGAAAGATGTTAACGATCAGCGCTGATGATTGTGACAAAGCGGACCAAGAAGAACATTCATTTCATTACACATTATTTTAGTTAGATACATATTTGTGTTACTACGATGCATGTGAAGTGCAAGCGTCTTACAATCCTTAAGACATTTGAGGCTTCCGCATTCGTTTTTTACTGTGCATTTGTAAAAATACCATTTTAGGCAAATTATTTTTCATTCAGGACTCATTCATTAGACTGAGGTTTGTTGAATGTGGGACCGTTACGTGTGCTGTCAAATGTTGGTGTTTCTTATGTTCCTTACTTGATTTTTGAGCTCTTAGGCTCAACGGTTACGTTTGGTTTTTCAAAGACTTGAAATAAATATGTTTTACGTTCAAGTATTTCATCGGTTGCCGATGAAATCGGTCCAGTAGTTACTGGTAGTTGCTCGGTCAGTTCATCAGCAAAACTTACCGTCATATTTGTTTGCATTAATGCACACTTTGAAGAGCCAATACTCAAGGTAAGCTTCCCAAAAATAAGGAGCTATGTAGGAATTCCTACGCCAGAGACCTACCCACCGAATAACTTATCCTGATTCTCCATCACTCTCTTCCGGGACTGCTGTTTCCAGCTTTTTTCGAAACACCTTTTTGTCGGAAGTTGAAGATTAATTTATTCTTTGGTAAATTATTGTGTCTACGTTTTAATGTTTGTGTTTGTTGAATATTGTTTGTTACTTTAAGTAGACAAGAAATAAATAAAAAAAAATAAAGAAATAAATATATACACACTTATATCAACTAAGTATGATATAATTAAAGTAAACAATACCGAAAAAACTAAATAAAAAAAATAACTCACAGCTTATTGCTTAAAACTTTCTTGGTGGATTTCTTTATTGATTTATGCGTCAGCAATTGTCTGAATTATTGACAAAATTCGTTACTATTGTTGCTATTAATATTTCACGCTAAAAACTCGAAAACTGTTTCTTTACTCTTCCAAATCTATATCCTCATTACTTTTAAAATAATCCCTACTCTATATCGTCCATCTATGTCTACATGTGTTGCAATTTTCGAAACGGTTCGAAAGGTAATGTTTTGGGATGGTCTTCGACACATTCTTTGTTTATGCTCCTATCTTAACTATTGACTGTAAAAGGTGTCCGGATTTCGGATCGGTCTTTTGAACTAAGCGCTAAATAGCCAAAAGTCATATGGGGCCATGTCAGGCGACTAGAGTGGTTGCGTAATGATCTGAGTCGCATTTGGGACGAAATGATCACGAAATGGACACGAAAATGTGATAAAAAAAACATTATGAGGAGTAGGACGCAAACCAACCATTCGAGTTAGCCCGGGATAAGGCTATTCTGAAGTGGAAAAAATGCCACATATTGTTTAAGATAATCTTGTTAAGTTAGATTGAGTTAACTATTAAGTAATTTTAATAAATATGGACCTGTCCGTTCTTCTACGATTAAAATACGTAAACCACGCCTCAAACACTCAAATTCTATTTCTTGTTGACAGTCTGGACGGTTGGAAAGAAACCATAATGCAACAAACCACTAGCGGACAATGCTAAGTTTGGTCCGCCCAAAGTTATGTTTTGGAAACATAATCAAGCGTTCATTACACCCAACGGTAACTCCTTTTATCGACCACTAACGTAAAGCACCATGCCTGCTGTTATGTTGATTAAACCCTGCATCGATCAAAACTACATGTAGACGTCAACAAGCCGGAAATAGTCCACCCAAATCAGAGCAGTAGAAAATTAGATAAACACTGATTAATTGATTTATGCTGTGATTTTGTGTCATCAAAATATTATTATTCTGTTACGTTCCATATTTTCTCGTTCGATTGTTCCAATGGCGATTCCACGTCTTGGGAATACCTGACGTAGTAAACCCCGAAGCAGGTGAAGTTCAAACTGGAGGCCACAATATTCGCGTCGCGTCATCTCGAAACTGCCGCCCGTAGGCAGGGTTCAACAACACCCGAGTTCCGTGTCCCCGAAAGGACAAACTAGCTCCTCGGCCCCCGGTGCCCGGTTGGAATGGGAACGGCTGGAGAGCACATAAGAAAAGGGCGAAGCGCAGGAAAAAAGGGCCGCGATCCGGAAAAGCCCCTCCAGCCCTGCCCAGATAATGATCGCCGTTCGGAAGCGCGAACGGCCGCGACCCAGCGCTACTACAAACCCCCCCGAATGGGTGGCCCCCTCGTCCGGCGGCCCAATCTCGCCGATGATGAGGCTGATGCTGCTGCTGCTGCTGCTGCCGCTGCTCGTCGTCGTCATGCGCCTCCTGGCACCCGGGACCCACAGAACCGGACACCTGTTGTTTGACGTCGCACACCGGCACACCTTTGGCCACCGGCGAAAAGGCTGCCAATCACGCCAATTGCTCCAAATAACACAGCCCACCACACGCCCAGCGCCGTTCATGGTCACGGCCCACCGGATGCGGACCGATCGGATCTCGATCGGCAGGGAACCGGGGTAGGGGGGGGGGGGAGACAGGGCAGCGATCGTGAGGTGGGTCTGCCATCCATCAACCCGTTTTTGTTTCCCTCCTTTGCGCCACGGACCCGGCCTCAGCTCCCTCCATTAACCCCCCCGTTCGCACCAGGATTCGAGGAATACTAATGAATAAAAATACCGTACGCCGCGCCCGAGTATGTGGTGGCCGCACCACTCACCGCGTGTGTGTGTGTGTGTGTGCTCAAATTAAAAACCCACCCTTCGTCCCCCCTGGCACCCCGCCAGTGGGCTGCGTCCCGCGTTCTCGGTGGCTTCAAAAAAGTGTAACGAAACGCGACGCATAAAGTGGGGCCCGAGCCCCTGCGCCGATATCGGCCGCACGCCTGCCACCCGGACCCGGCCCTAATTAAACCCTCGCGCGGGCCAGCGACCGGTAGCAGTGGCGGTGGCGACGAAACAGGCGAAAAAAGTAGTAATTTTATCCCCCCGGTTGGCCAATTATTTTTAAGTATTCCGCCATTAATAGTTGGCCTCCCGATCAGGGCCTGGTCGTTGGTGCGGGGTGGGCGGGGGGTTGATCAAGGGAGGTGATGACAACGACGACGGCGACGATGCGATGAACCGCACCTGAAACGAAGGAAGCGAAAGAGAGGAGCCAGAATGGCTACATTTTTGCGCGTTCCCCGTGTGTGTGTCTTCCTTTCCCGAGGCGACCGGAGAGGGACGGACGGTTCTAGCGATGGCTAGAACCGTCGTCCCGATGGTGTACCTCCCTCCACTCCACCCCGCAGCACCGAGGCTCTTGGTTTGATCGGCCCTCGGCCATGTCTCGACGACGACGCCATCCGCCCAGAGTGGGGCCCAGTCCATGTAGTCCATCATCACCCAGAGGAAAGAAGGCTTGGTGAGGAGGGTAGCAGTTGGGCCACCGGAGA